>NC_056726.1:645775135-645790135 GCF_019279795.1 Protopterus annectens | reverse complement strand
TAAATCTAAATGGGTGCGTGCGTTTGGCATGCAGGAGGAAATTGACCCTGGTTGGTTTTCTGTAGAGGTCATGGGTGATGTTTCTGTTGATCATATCTTTGCTCAGAAGGAGGTTGAGGAATTCCATACTATGATAACTGGTTTTGGATGTAAATTGCAAAAATTGATTGATGGATTAATGTAGTTGAAGAATTTATTTAACCTCTCTGTGCTACCATTCCAGACCAGAAAAATGTCATCAATGAAATGATAGTAGCATTACATGTTGCTGAAGAAAAGGGAGTTGTATATGAAGTCCAACTCCCATTTTCTTAGTGCCGTGTTCACCAAACTAGGGGCCATAGCTGCCCCCATCGCTATACCTGTAGTTTGTCTGTAGATGTTTTTGCTGAAACAAAAGTTGTTCTTTAAGACCGGTGAGAGAAGCTTACTGTATTTTTCAGTTTTCCCAGGTAATGCTGCAAAGTCCAAGTGGTAAGCTTCGATCATGGCTGAGATACAATAATCGTGTGGGAGGAATGAATAAAGGGATTCTACGTCTATAGTGACTAGAAGTGAGTCCTCATTTAGTGGGATTTTTCCACCAAAATGGGAAGGACAATAAAAGCACAGACACCCATGCAATAAGAGAAACCAGCTGGAGAAAACCAAGCAACTTTTGCCCTCCACCTAACCAAGTCATCACAGCCTTCCAGGACAAGTGCAAAACTGACCTAAGAAACCTACTTAAAAAACCTCCAAAAAAGAAACTCTTCAACATCACAAAGCCTGAAATGATAGCCCTCAAAAACCTGAGACAGGACAGTAGTAGGAGGATCATAAAGGCCAACAAGGGTGGGGGCATTTTGATCACTGACACCACCAGCTACAATAACAAGATCACAACCATGCTGCAAAACCAACAATACTACGAACCCAGCAATATGGACCTCGCCAAATCAGCTTACGAAGAACTCAACTCAACATTGGAGGCTCTTTACAATGAAGGGCTCATTAGCGAGAATGTCAACGAGTTCCTAAAAGTAAACTTCCCAAGAATGCTGCAATTTTTTGGCATCCCTAAACCTCACAAAGACCTACTGAATGCACCTTACAGACCAGTTATAGCAAGTGGAGGCTCAATCACTGATTCAATGGCGATATACTTAGACTTCACCCTTAAACCACTGGTCAAAAACAATCGTTCATTTCTCCTGGATTTTATGGACTTCCTCAATAAGATCAATGAAATCCCACTAAATGAGAACTCACTTCTAGTCACTATAGACATAGAATCCCTTTATTCAGTACTCCCACGATTATTGTATCTCAGCCATGATCGAAGCTTACCACTTGGAGTTTGCAGCATTGCCTGAAGAAACTAAAAAATACAGTAAGCTTCTCTCACTGGTCTTAAAGAACAATTCATTTGGTTTCAACAAAAACATCTACAGACAAACTCCAAGTATAGCGATGGGGGCAGCTATGGCCCCTAGTTTGGCGAACATGGCACTAAGAAAATGGGAATCGGACTTCATATACAACTCCCCTTTCTTCAGCGACATGGCATGCTACTATCGTTTCATTGATGACATTTTTCTGGTCTGGAATGGTAGCACAGAGAGGTTAAATGAATTCTTCAACTACATTAACTAATCAACCGGCTTTTTGAAATTTACATCCAAAACCAGTTATCATAGTGTGGAATTCCTCAACCTCCTTCTGAGCAAAGATACAATTAACAGAATCATCACCCATGACCTCTACAGAAAACCAACAAGGGTCAATTTCCTCCTGCATGCTGAAAGCATGCACCCATTCAGACTTAAGAAAATGTCATTAAATCACAAGGATTACGAGTAGTTTAAGTAACAAAATACCTCAACTTTTTTCACAACATTCAACAGCTAGAAAGAGATTTCCTAGCCAGGGGATGCTCCCATCATCTACTACATCAAATACTGGACCCCATCACTGATAACAGGAAAAACAACATCTTCAAAATCCAGCAGAGCACCAGAAACCACAGAACAAGCAACAATGATTATAAGCTAAACTGCATACTCCAGTTCTGTATGGCTCATAGGGATATACAAAACATAATCAAAAACAGCTGGCCCATAATCAAGAGTAACAGTTTTTTTGGACACATCTTTCCAGACACTCCAAGATTTACCAGCAAAAGGGGCACTAATATTAGGGACTACCTAGAAAAAAACCCACCCAAGGACATCCCCCAGGTGGACACCTAACCTTATTTTTTGCAGCCTAACAATAGTCCTTCTCAGGACTGGAATTAATATACCAAAAAGTCCTTTTAAGGACCAACTCGAGGACTACAACTAACAGCCTAACAAGAGCCCTTCTATGGACTGGAATACACAGACACAAAAAAGTCCTTATCAGGACTATCTTTGAGGACTTATACTTATCCACAAGTAAAGTCCTTTTAAGAAATGTTGCTTGTATCAAAAGCAGCAAAAAGTCCTTTTTAGGACTAAGGGGACCTCTATTCAGGGCTGTCTGCAACAATCACTAAGCCTTGCACATTTACAGCTGGACTGACCTGCTAGCTCAACCCTCATTTTGGACTGTAGCACCACCCAAAAAGTCCTTATCAGGACTAAGAGGACTGCAGCACAGGACAGACAGCTATGATTCCTCGAGCGGGCCTGTTTACGGGCTATAATGCCACTAATTATTCAGCCAAAGGTAAGGTACTAGGCTCTTGTCTTAAGTTCGAGGTAACACAGATTGTTCTCCATTTTACATGCAACAATATGATAAACTGCTTTTCTTGGCTGAACATGTCCTTCTTCATTGCCGTTCCTTCCACACTGAACTTTCTTTTCTGTTTTTTTTTTTTTGGGACACTCCAAACCCACAGTCCTACACACTTCCAAAATGAGCTGACTAATAGTAATCCATTCCTGTTTGTGTCTCAACATCCTCTTCCACAAGCCATTCATATATTATAGTCAGCCACAGCAGAGTTTGTTCCCAAGCTCTTTTCTCAACCTCAGAGACCACGTACGTCAACTGGTCTCTTAACCATCCTCTGTCTTCCTCTCTTTTTAGAAAAATATGTTACTTTCTTTATAACTT
Source organism: Protopterus annectens (assembly GCF_019279795.1). NCBI lineage: Eukaryota > Metazoa > Chordata > Ceratodontiformes > Protopteridae > Protopterus > Protopterus annectens. The sequence goes on along the minus strand of NC_056726.1, from coordinate 645,787,051 downwards.
TATGACTGCACGTCCATTTAGTGCTTTTACTATTTGTGCTCTCACACCTGCAGCTTGTTCTGTCAAAAGTCAACTGACTGTTCTCAGCTACTTTTCATTTCTTTACTTAAGTTTGTTTACTGAGATTAGAGCACTTGTCAAGTCTGACCATTTTCAGGTCCAGCTGGGGTGGCAATAAATTACAAAATGCCAACAAACTAGAAACACATTGCAACTGGGTACAATTCAAAAGGAGTATCCTAAAAACAGTATTACATTTCAGAAAGCAGATAAATATAAATTATTCTAGGAAAAGAATAGAATAAAGTACAAAATATACATATATATATATATATATATATATATATATATATATATATATATATACACATTTGAGGTGTCCAAAGGTTTATATTAGTGTGAGAGAAAGCTGTAGCCAAAATATAAGTTATTTGATGGACAAGGTGAATTTATTAACATGTCCAAAGCTGCTGCATTTGCTTTACCTATGTAAATAAGCTTTGCATTGCAGTCTGAACTTGCAGTTGATGGTGAGATCTTTTAGGTTTGAGTGGAGAGACTACCATAGTTTGACAGCAAGAAAGTACAGTTTTGTACCTACCATAAATGTAGATGTTCGAGTGCTCATAAAGCTGCAGTCATTACAGATGGGTTATCCTGCCGTCAGGCGGGTCCTCGGTCGGCCGAATTCCAAAGTCTAGGTCTGGCTTCGGTTGTCGTCGCTTCTTCCCTGATTTCAGTGCGGCAGGGGTATAAAAGAGACAGCCAACGCCATCTTCTTCAGTTTTTCTTGCCCCAGATGTTAGGTGCCCCCAGAAGGAAGGCAAAACATAAATTTATGTAATCATGCAATATAGAATAATCAAAAAACAGTAGCTGCAAGCAAATACACCATAAAAGAATACCCCAAATAGGTTGTATGAGAAGGTAGTTTGTCATAAGGCCTGTCCTAAGAGGGGACTGAGGGGGGGGTATCCTGGACTGCAGCTGTATGAGCACTCGAACATCTACATTTATGGTAGGTACAAAACTGTACTATGTTCATCGTGCATACTGCTGCAGTCATTACAGATGGGAAGAATCCCAAAGCTAAGTAGGGGTGGCAGGCACTAAGTGGAACTAGGAAGAGCAAGGATGCCCTGCAAGACTGCTGTGGCAAATTCCGCTCTAGATTTAGAGTATAGTGGAAGGTGATAGTGTTTGGAGAAAGTGTGCACTGAACTCCAAGTGGCTGCTTCCAAAATGTCCTTGGTAGGAACTCCCCTGAGGAAAGCTGCAGAGGTAGCTGTGGCCCTGGTGGAGTGGGATCTGATGCTTGCAGGCACAGTTTTTCCATGAAATGAGTAACAAAAGCGTATGCAGTGGGCTATCCATTTTGAGATTGTCTGTTTGGAGATAGCCTTTCCTTGAGCACCTGTAGCATGGGACACAAAGAGTTGCTCGGATTTCCTGAATGGCTTTGTCCTGTCCAAGCAATAACAAAGTTGTCTGTGAATGTCCAAGGAATGTAGTAGTCTTTCCCCTTTGTTTTGTGGATTAGGATAAAAGGTAGGTAAGTGGATAGTCTGATTCAAAGCTATACTGGATACTACCTTTGGCATAAAGGTAGGGTTGGGTCCGTAAGGAAACTCTGTCCTGATGGAAAATTATGAAAGGTTGCACAGCCATGAGGGCCTGTAGCTCCGAAACCCTGCATGCTGAGGTGATAGCCAGAAGGAAGGCTGTTTTCCATGACAAGTATTGTAGTTCTGTTGAAGCAGCTGGCTCGAAGGGAGGAAGGGTCAGCTTTTCCAAAACGAAGTTGAGGTCCCAAGCAGGGACTGGTGGTTTCCTTGGGGGGTTTATATTCTTTGCCCCTCTGAGGAACTGTCTTAAGAGAGGATGAGAGAATAAAGGAGGATCTGTGATGTATTGTGCAGAAATGGCTGAAGTGTGGATTTTGATGGAGGAGAAGGAAAGTCCACTGTTTAACATCTCAGCTAGGTACTGTAAAATTTGAGGTAAATTTATTACCCAAGGATTCTGGCCCTTTTCTTGATTCCAGGCACAAAATCGTTTCCATTTGGCGGAGTAGGCTTTTCTAGTAGAAGGTCTGGCCTCCAAGATGACATCTTGCACCTCCTTTGAGACGAGGGTCTGTTGGGAAATCAAGGAATTCTCCATGCAGCTAGATTTAGGGTTTTGAGCTGGCTGTGAAGAGTCTTGTAGTTGTGCTGGGACAACAGAAGAGGGACTAGAGGCAGGATCCATGGTGGGGAATGTGTCAGGCTCTTCAGGAGCGGATACCAGTGTTGTCTTGGCCAGTCTGGAGCAATGAGAATCATTTTCGGCCTCTCTGCTCTGGCTTTTAATAGAACTTTGGGCAGCAGAGGAAGAGGCGGAAAGGCATAGACTGTCACCGTTGTCCAATTGAAAGAAAGTGCATCCACTTTCCAGGCCTGTGGATGATAGGTCCTTGAACAAAATTTTTTCAACTGGTAATTTCTGTGGGTAGCAAAGAGATCTATGTCTGGCTGTCCCTATGCCTGAGTTATCTTTGTGAAAGCTTGAGGATGCAACTTCCATTTGTGTGGATCTGTCATATTTCTGCTTAGGCTGTCTGCCAGTGTGTTTTCCTTCCCTGGCAGGAATTGTGCCTGTAGTTGAATTTGCAATTCCAGTGCTGTGTTCCATAGGGTCATGGCTTGCCTGCACAGGGGGTATGAATGAATTCCCCCCTGTTTGTTTATGTACCACATCACTGTGGTGTTGTCTGTCCTTATCAATAGTTGGCCTGGATGCAGTAGGTCTTTGAAGGCCATAATAGCATTTTGCACGGCTAGCATTTCCTTTTGGTTGATGTGTAGGTGCTTCTCTTTTTGGGACCATTTTCCCTGAATGCACTGATCTGTCATGTGTGCCCCCCAGGCGTAGTCTGAGGCGTCTGTTGTGATGATTTGAGTTGCTTGTGGTACACAGAAAGGGAGACCTATGTTTCTTTGGCATGCTTGTGCGCACCACAGAAATTCCTTTTGAAGGCATGGAATGATTGGTATAATTGTTTCCAAGCTGTGGCTGTGTTGAGACCATAAGTTTTTTAGGTACCACTGAAGTTTCCTCATATGCAGCTTTGCACATGGGATTAGTAGGATGCAAGATGCCATGAATCCCAGAGCCTGCAGGGCTTTTCTTGCAGTCAGCCTGGTGAAGGTTGCCATTTTGCTGAAGTATTGAGACAGTTGCCCTTGTTTGTCTGGCGTGAGGTAGGCCATCTGGGTGGTTGTATTCAAGATGGCACCCAGGAAAATTATTTGTTGAGAGGGTATTAGTTTTGATTTCTTTTTGTTGACTGTGTATCCCAGAAAGTTCAACAGTTTTATTACAAACGCCAGGTGTTTCAGAAGTATGTTCTTGCTGTCCGCTTGGATCAGGCAGTCGTCCAGATATGGGTAGATTTGTATTCCTTGTAGTCTGCAGAAGGCGATTACTGATGCCAGGCATTTCGTAAACACTCTGGGTGCAGTAGATAAGCCAAAGGGCAATGCAGAGAATTGATAATGGGTTGAACCTGCAAGAAATCTGAGGTATCTTCTGCAATCTTGTCTGATAGGGACATGCAGGTATGCCTCCTTGAGGTCCAATGTTACCAGCCAAGACTCCTTGCCCAGCATGGGAAGAAGCTGCTGTAATGTGAGCATCTTGAATTTTGGTACCTGTAAATATGTGTTTAGGATGGATAGGTCTGAGATAGGTCTCCGATCTTTGTCTTTCCTTGGTACCAGGAATAGTCTGGAATAAAACCCTTGACCTTGTTCTTTTGCAGGTACCTCTTGAATCGCTTTCATGTCCATGAGAGCTGAAATTTGTTTTTGTGCCTCTGCCATTTGATTTTGTGGCAGGTTTGGCATGCCTCTCATTTTTGGAAGGGTGTGAAATGTCCAGAATCCATTTGTCTTTTGTAACAATATGCCAATTTTTTGAGAATAATGCCAGTTTTCCGCCCAAAGGTGCTGCCATTAAAGCTTTGCTTGGCAGGTAAAGGGGGAAGTCATTGTGTCTGTTTTCTAAATGACTGTGATCTATCTTCTCCACCTCTTGGGGTTGGTGTTTGCCACTGTCTGTCTCTGAAAGATCCTTGAGGTTGCCCTCTACCCCTTGGGCGTCTGTATCTGCCTCTTTGAGGTCTGTCCGTGGCTGGAAAGGACCAATTTTTTGAAGGCCAGTTTCTGCTGACATATGGAGGTTGTACCTGCAGGAAATCTTTCACTGTTTGCATTGATTTCGCTTTTTCCTCCATTTTCTTTAGTACCTCCTCAGCTTTAACACCAAACAATACATCTTTTTGAAGAGGTCATCTAATAATTTAGCTTTGACATGATCTGGTAAGGCTTGCTCTTTGAGCCAAGCATGTCTACATATAACAGACCCTGTAACAGCAGCTCTACATGAGGCCTCTAAAGCATCAAAACCACACTGCAAGGTATGTTTACCCACTTGCTCTGCACCATGCAACAAATCCTGCAACTCTTTTAAATCTGGTTGTTCTGGTTGTGTCATTTTGCTTTTCAACTGAGATAACAAAAACTGTTGATACTTTAACATATGGAACTGACAGTTTAATGCCCTCATGGTTAAAGTGGCCAAGGTGTACACCTTTTTCCCCCACCTTTCTAAAGCTCTGGAATCTCTCTCTGAAGGTAACGGGTTTTTAGCAGTAGAGGCCTTAATTCCCTTGGGACCCTGTGAAATAGTTTCTGGGTCAGCAGTATGGCTTTTGTATAGGAACTGGTGTGAATCAGGAACCCAGTAATACCGGTCTGGTTTAACAGGAGATGGAGGCAAAGAATCTGGATTAAGGCTGGCTTCTGTGTACACATCATCCAATATATCTAAAACAGGAGGGACAGCCAGGGGCCTATGCTGGGGGAGCAAAAGAAAATCCCTGAGCCTTTTCTTGGAATCTGAGTAATCTTGGCCTTCCCAGTGAAAGTGTTCCCTTCAATGTATGTAGGGTTTCCTCAAAAGAGTAATCCTCAGGGGGGGAGACCGAGGGAATAGACTCCTCTGCATCAGAGTCTTCGAAAGGAGAATAGGCATAATCCTGGTCCTCAGAATGTTCAGAGGTAATAGAGGCTTGATCTGAGGAAGGGTAGTCTTCCTCTAATCTGGGCCTTTTGTCAGAGGGGGGTTGAGAACCCCTGATAAGAGTAATCAAATCCTCTGCCATTTTGAGCATCTGTTTTTTAGGCATGGGGCCTTGAGAGGGGGTCTGAGGTCCCTGTTTTTTGGTTTTCATGGCTGCTTTAGATTTAGTGAAAACTTTAATAGAGAAGGAGGAAGGCCTGTAGACACCTTGAGAAATGGCAGGCCTGTCTAAACTCTGAGTTTCCCCGCCAAGAGCGGCGTTGGTATCTGTAGTAGGAATGGGGACCGAGGAGCCTGCGAGGTCGGGTACTGAAGACACCGGTAATGTTGTGTCATCGGTACTCAAGGGCTGCGTAGGCACCTCGCTGAGAACCGGAGAACCGATAGTCGGCCTTAGCGTGGTGTCAGTAGTCGGTGCGGACCGCGTATGTCGGTCCTTATCTTTGCGTCTTTTACTCAAAACTGGAGTCGGAGTATCCGACGACATAATATAATTACATTTTTTACCAAAATAGTGAAGGGCGAACTCCGCCTGGCGCTTAATAGTGCGCTTTTTGAATCTAGCACAAAAACGGCAGGCCGAGACGTCGTGGTCTGGGCTTAAGCAAGGTATACAGAAAGAGTGGAAATCCTTATGCGGTATTTGCTTCCCACATGAAATGCAATTATTAACTTTGTCTGACATCGGTATGAGGCAAGAAAAGTTTCCCCAACGGGGTACTTAGCTTTCAAAAAGACTTCGGCTGAAATATTTTCGTAAATCTCAGGAGCTGGCCGACTGGCACTTGCGAACTGCTTCTGCTTCGGGCACCGCACGTCAAGAAAGACTGGAGAAGATGGCGTCGGCTGCCTCTTTTATACCCCTGCCGCACTGACGTCAGGGAAGAAGCGACGACAACCGACGCCAGACCTAGACTTTGAAATTCGGCCGACCGAGGACCCGCCTGACGGCAGGATAACCCATCTGTAATGACTGCAGCTGTATGCACGATGAACATCAGAGAGGCTGTGATCTGTACAGTGGAATCTTGTTTTGGGAGCTTGGAGAAATGGGCCTGAGTCCAAGTGACTTCTGAGGTTGTAAGAGGGGATGTGTGTAATTAGTTTGGAGGAGACAGGGAAAGGAATGTTCTGTTGCAGCAGTTTAAATAGCAGTGACCTGAGGAGGGGGGAGGCCAGAACTCTGATTTACTGGAAGGCGTTTAGAGAGAGGCAGTGCTGCTTTTGTTGCAGTAGTTTGCTTTTCATTCCCTATGTATTTTCTGATCTACCATTATACTTGAGGAATTGACAATTTTCAGTGTAAATGAGCCCCATTATTAATAAAACATATGTGGACATTGCACTTGCATGCACAAACGTTACAAAACATATACAAGTACCTAACAAAATCACATGCTAGCCTTTCTTAAACATTTTATGACTTGATCTAATCATAACAGAACTTTCCAGGCTGCAGCTTATCTATCACAGCTAATATTTTAAAATGTTTCTAATACTTGACACCTTTTTAAATTCAAAATGAAGTAATGCATACTAATATACTATTTATCTTATGTTCAAGGTATAGTAGCCCCATAACCAAACAGTAACTCAAAAATGAGTGACACTAGCTAATAGGAGTTAGTATACACTACACATACACTTTCTTACTGATGAAAGGAATAGCTGCAAAAGCTGAACACTGCCTGAGGAACAGCAGAACAGAGTATGAAGAGGAAAAAAAGCTAGGAATGGTCCTATGACAGCCAGCAAAGGATAGCATTTTCAATGGACCTTACCTCCTTTAACAAAAGTAAGCTGAAAGTTATGGATCACAGAGCAATACTGATACTTACATGCAAATATAGCCCCATATTCAAGTACTTGATCATACCAAATTATTCCACAAAATCCTAAACAGGAAATGGTTTTCAGTGGAAAGTACTCTTTGGCATTATGCTGAGATCATTTTTTTTTAGTCGTAAGAGGACACAAGTTAACAAAAATTAAACAAAATGGCCAATTTCTAAAGTGCACACTTGAGCAAATGCTCACACTTATGGCTCACTTCACACCTATTTAAGTTAAACATTCACAAAGAGAAAGAGGCAGTAGCTTTAAGCAAACTGTTTCTCAAACATGTTTCTAAAAACATTAGGCAGTACTCAGAACGTTCTTTTCTAGAAATCAGCTGAAAAATGTATGACTGGAATGCTGGTTAGGAACAACACATTCCAGGTTTGCAAAAACAATAAGCCTATAGGATATTTGGATGTCTGGTTTCTATACATTTCTTCCCCAGTATATAAATCACAGCTTTCATATTGAACAAAACAAAAGGGAACATTAACTATTCAAACACTAAATGTTGGATTTTGCTTAGTTACAAATATGTGCAAACAAATGCAGTGACAGCAGTGCAGCAGAATTCAATTCCTGAATGCTTTTCATGACCACAGTGTTTTAGGGATGGCACCTTCTTGAATCACTCACTGTCATACATCAGAAACACTGCCATGTGCCTGACCTTTCAGTTGAACCTTACCCTTTACAGGCTGATTGGTTGTTTAATCTCAGCTTTTGTCAATTATGAATGCTATACAAGCCAAGAAGTCCCTTCTGTAAAGATACTGAGACAAAGATGTACTTTCACTAAAAACAACACTAATATTAGCAAATCTTAAGCAGTTGAGTAGGCTGTCCTTTCTGCTAAAAAGAAAATGTTATCAATATTCCTGTCAAAATCGTCAGTAACAAATCCCATCTATTTTCAGTACCAAGTTTTTTACATTTCAGTGTTATGATGGCATATACCAGCAAGCAATGGGTTCAAGCCAAGAAATAGTAGCAAATGGGGTGCCTTTCCATTTCTGGATTTATTCTCACATCTAGGGACAATACAACAATGTCAATTAACCTACCAAGACATCTTTGAAATGTCGAAGAAAACCTAAGACCTGTAAACCTAGGGTTAACTCTACACACAAAGATGGCATCTCTAGCCTAGAATACAGTCAGGAACGATTCAAGCACTGTGAGGCAGCAATTTTAACCACTGTGCCACAATGCTACAGTCAACAAAAGCAATTTTATAGTACCTAGAATACTAAGTATGAAAGTAATTGGAAATATCTGTGCATATCTTATAGGTTTATAGGTAGGTACTAGGCTATCGCCCAAGGGCCTACGTAAGCCTAGCCAACAAGGTTCCCTGGCTTACGCCACCTAAGAAAGTTATTTTGCTGTGCCACTGTTGAGCAAAGACACAGACGTGATCCCCGGGGTGTATTTCCTATTTCCCATCCACTCATCAAGATTTTTCTTGAAGAGTGCTAATGAAGAACTTTGCTTGACATAGATGGTAGCCTGTTCCAGAGTATGGGAAGTCTCTGGGATAGGAATCTATCCCTCCAGCATGTCCTGTTTATTGTGTTGACAAGGTTTAGGTCCCTAGAGGGTGTAGCTCCGACGGATTGGGATTTCTTTAGGTGTAGCATGTCCAACAGCTCTGGGTTTGACATAGCTTTATATGTTAGGCAGAGATCACCTCGGAGTAGGCGATATGCTACAGAATAAAGCTGGAGTTTTTTGAGGCGGTCAGTGTAGGGCATTTGGTTGAGTCCAGTAATCCTCTTTGTGAGGTACTTCTGTGGCTTTTCCAGCTGCTGCAGATGTCTTGTGAGGTACATTCCAAAAGGGGCATTGTACTCTATAATGGGTCTAATGAGTGTCGAGTAGAGGGGAATGATGACCTCTTTTTTCCTGGATGAGAACCCTTTTATGATGAGCTGTGCCACATAGAAGGACTTCCTGACTACTGTGGCGATGTGACCATCAAAGAGAGAATACTGTCCACCTGGGTCCCAAGGTCTCTTATCATGCATTCGGTGTTAAGTAGATTGCTGCCTATGTGGTAGCTCATGGGTACAGAGTTTTTAACCAAAGGGGATGACACTGCACTTTTTGGCATTGAGCTTGAGGCCATGGCTCTGACACTAGGCATCTGTCTCAGAGAGGCCCTTCTGTAGGATGTTCACATAATTTGGGGACTTGACTATGGCTCCTAGTTTGCAGTCATCTGCGAACTTCGTTAGCCAGAGGCCTTCTGTGTTAGCCTGTACTTCAGAGAAGTAGATACCAAACAGGAGCGCTCCCAGGACGGAACCCTGTGGTACTCCACTTGTCACTGGTTTGAGGTCAGATTTGGAGTCTGCAACTTTTACAGTGTGGGTTCTGTCAATGAACCAGTTGGCAACCCATCTTGTGACAAAGGGACTTATGCCTAGTTTATTGAGTTTAGCTATAATTCCAGAATGGGGGATGGTGTCGAAAGCCTTGGCGAGGTCAAGACAGGCTGTGTGAACCACTTTACCCTCATCTACAGCTTTGGTGACTGCCTCAAGGAAGTCGATCAGGTTCAGGAGGCATGATCTGCCTTTCACAAACCTGAACTGGGTGGGATCCAGAGTTTGGAGGTTACCAATGTCTTTGTTTATGAGTTCCATGCTGATACGTTTCATGGCCTTGCAGACCAGGCTCATCAGGCTAATAGGTCTATAGTTCCCAGGATCAGTGGTGGCTCCCCCTTTGTGGAGTGGGATAACTGTTGCTGTGCGCCATTCAGTGGGAACAAAGCCTGATGCGAGGCTATTATTGAACATGTTAAGTGGGGAGCCAGTTCATTCTGAAGTTCATGTAAAATGCAGCCTGGGATGTTGTCCGGTCCCATGGATGCTGTGCTTTTGGCTTTAGAGAGTGCAGCTTTCACCTGCGTAGTTGTGATTACAGGGACTCTGCATTCTTCCTGTATAGATATGGGCCCTAGGGGGTGAGGGGGAGGTAAAGTTAGCACTGAACCTATCTGCCAGGATGTTGGCAATATCAGTGGGTTCTGTAATTTTCGTGCCTTTGTGCTGTAACTCAGAGCAGATCTGGGTGTTGCCATTGAGATTCTTGACATAGCTATAGAATGCTTTGTGGTTGTCCTTGGAATTAGTGGCGATTTTATTTTCGTAGCTAGCTTTGGAAGATCTTATAAGGGATCTCAGCTTCTTATGCTGAAATTACCTCATGGTGCTTGTCTGTCGGGGGGGGGGGGGACATAAAATAATGAAATCTAGGTAACCATATTATTGTCAGTTGTTACTCCGTTTTTGTTTTTAGTGCTTCATTCTGTGGTTACATACAAAAATATCATCACAGCAGTTAATTCTTCAAAATCATTTGCTTTATTTTTTTTTTTTTTGATTCTTCTGTTCAGTTTAACCTCATTAAATTTCAGTCACTTCTCAATGACATTCTATACAGCATCAAACCATACAAAACATAGTTATTTCTCTCTTTTTAATTTCTCCAAGTCTTTTGCGTTTCTAATACCATGATGAGAATGGACCCCATTCCTAAGTCGAAATATGATTAAAGATCATGAAATTAGTATTGTCTCAGTCTTTGATGTTAGCCAGAAGTCCTCTTTGCAGCACCCACAATGCGCCCAGTAATTCCTCCTCCTGCAATTCATATGGAGTTACATGCATTGGAAATATATCTAAGTATGATTGCAAATACTTTTATATAAGACCTGTTGCTCCTACTACTTTTGGAACTGTCTGGGTTTCCTTCTTCCACATTTCCCTTGTTTCTGCCTGAACATGCACATCCTGGTATTTTATGACTTTGTGTCTCTTTGTACGCATGACATTGTAATCACTTGGTATAGCAATTCCAATGATCAGTGCTACTTTTGTCTTCTTTTCATGGACTACTATATCTTTTTTCTTGCATCAATTTTTTGAACCGCTGGTAATGGGTGATCTCATGTGATATAAACCATCATTTTCTATAATGCTTTGTGGCTCATGTTTCCAGTGTTTTTCAGCTACTTCAACATTATAATGTTTGCACAAACCTCAATACAACAGTCTTGACACATTATTATGCCTTTCAGTATACAGTCCTTCTACCCTTAGTATATTACAAGAAGCAGCAAGATGTGTGACTGTTTCCAATACTGTTTTACAAAACCTACATTTGTCTGTTTCTCCAACACGTTCAATGGACTTTGTAAACCAACATGTACGTAGTCCACTATCTTGGGCCTCCAATATTAACCTTTCGTCTTTTGGTTTAAATTCACCTCTCTGTAACCATTTCTGCTTTTGATCCCGATCAACATGAGGTTGTTCCAAGAGTTTTCTATACTTGCAACTATATTTATGCATTTTCATAGGTTCATAGGTTCATAGGTTCATACTAGGCTATCTGCCCGAGGGCATTTACAAGCCTAGCCCATCGTTTTGTGGCTTACGCCACCCCTTTAGTATGGGGAACTATACCCATTATTTTGCTGTGCCTCTGTCGAGCAGTGACACTGAGGTAATCCCTGGGGTATATCTGCGATCTCCCATCCATTGGTCAAGATTTCTCTTGAACAAGGCCAGCGAGGTGCTCTGCCTCACATGTACCGGGATTCTGTTCCACAGCATAGCGAGTCTTTGGGTGATGAATCTATCCCTCCACCACGTCCTATTAATAGCCGTGTCGAGGTTTAAGTCTCCGCCCTTGTGGCTCTGATGGATCTAGATTTCTTGAGGTGAAGCATATTCATCAAATCTGGGTTTGACATGGCCTTGTATGTTAGGCAAAGGTCACCTCTGAGCAAGTAGCGACTGAATAGAGCTGGAGTTCTTTCAGTCGGGCAGCATAGGATAGATTTTTGAGACCCTTTATCCTTTTGGTGAGGAACTTTTGTGGCCTTTCCAGCTGCTGCAAGTGTCGGGTCAGATACATTCCAAATGGGGCATTGTACTCAAT
>NC_056726.1:645545135-645770135 GCF_019279795.1 Protopterus annectens | reverse complement strand
CCTTGGTGGCATTTGATTTCTCCCCTTCATTTCCCTTACTACCCTGTTTTTGTGGTTATTATGTGCGACTTCAATTATGATCTTCTTAACCCAAAGAATTCGTATATTCAGGACCCCCTAACAAACCTCTGCCTTACCCAGCTAGTAAAGGATTTAACTAGACCAAACCTATTATTAACACTCATCATTAGACTTAAATTATCGCTAACAAAGCCTCCACAACACAGAAAATAAAGGTTTTGCCCCTAACCGTGACTGATCACTGCCTTGTCATCGTTATGTTAAAACTTCCATCAATAAATCTCCTCCCTCACTAATAACCTTTTGCCCCAAGACTCGGCAAAACATAAAAAATCTACAAACAGAACTCTTAAGACTGAAATGGGATGACTTACTGACGGTTACTGACCCCTTTTCTGTAGCTACTTCTTTGACTAAAATGACTTGATTATTATGCTCCTCATACTCCAAAACAAATATTTTCCCCAGTGTCACTATACTCCTAAAACCTTCTAACAGCTAACTTAGGAATTTAAATCTCTTTATAAAAAGTTAAGAGAAAATGCTTAGAAAACCCAGAAAATTACCTTCTAAGCAGAAGACTGGGGATCATTTCCTACTACTACAAAACCTAGCCAAGAAAGCCAGTAGACTGCAATAAGGCAGACTGACTGACATCTGCCTAAACGTCTGCACAATACAACTAAAATAAATTTTGGAGACTAGTTAACAACATAAGTTACAGTACCCAACCTAAAGATCCCCTACAAAAATATGCTATCAGATCACCAGTTGGAGGTACTACTCCCTCAAACTTCTGCACTCTCCCTGCCAGCAGTTCTTCTACACCTCACACTCCTCTTATTCCCAATAAGATCATCATTTACTCATCACTATTTTGTTTTAAAAAAAAATTCCACAAAATACAATCAACAAATTTGAAAAAAATTCCACAGATGGCGACCAGGAACTGATGGCCTTTGCCCTTGGTTCATACTCCTCAGTAAAGATCATAGCTTTTGAAACATCTCTACAACATATGTATCACCAACAATATTATGCCCGCTCAATGGAAAATAGCCAGGATTCCACCACTCTGTAAAACATCTAAACTCATCACAATTAATGACTTCAGATCCATCTTTAACCCCCGATAGGTTCATAGCTGATTACTTGGCTATAAACCCAACAGCAATTTTAAGCCTAAACAAGCTTATGCCAACTTTACTAAAATAGTGCTGATGTGTCAATACCCCACAGAATTTTATAATTACGATATAGGCTTTTACAAATCATGCATTCTCAGGCTGCCCTGTCCATTAGCAACATAGGTGCCAAACTAGGGGTAAATTTGTGATTTGTCATCCATTGGTATAAGTTACATTTGAATATGATGAGGGATGGGCTTTGCTTCACATGTGTGGGTAGTCTGTTCCAGAAAAGGGAAAAACTTTGAGACACATATCTGTCTCTCCAGCATGTCCAGTTTATGTTGCAAATGAGGTTTAGGTCTTTGGAACAGGTATTTTTGATGATGTTTTGCAGATGTGCAACAAATCCATCAGTATAGGATCAGAGTTTGCTTTGTAGGCCAGTAGCAGCTCACAAAGCACATGCAGCACCTGGCGAGACCACAAAGGTTCCTCACCTGGAGAATCCAGGGCCTCAAACATCTACCTTACATAGATGGGCTAAAAGTCCTGTACCTGTATTCAGTCTCCTACAGACTCCTCAGAGATGACCTCTGTCTGGCATACAGAATAATCTCAGACCCCACACTGATGGGACTGCTGCATATCCACAAGTTCAGCTCCACTCGAGTAACCCACACACACGACCTCAGCCTGGTCTGTGACAACAACAGGACTTGTTGGCGGGACAGATATGTGTCCCAGAGACTCCCCCTTTTGTGGAATAGACTCCCTCTCCACGTAAAGCAGACTACCTCATTAAACCTTTTTAAGCGCAACCTGGACAACTGGATGGGGAACAGAAAATACACCCCTGGTATTCCACCTGTGTCCCTGCTGGACAGTGGCATAGGGTGCTGACCTGTTGGTACATGGGCTAAATCCTTGGCTAGGCTTGCAAGGGCCTCAGGGCCAATAGCCTAGTAACTTCTTATGACCCTACAGATTGTTCACATAGCAGTCTGTAGGAGACTGAGCATAGGGACAGAGATTTGAGACACCCAGGACTACTTGTTTACTCCCTGTATTCATTTTGAGAGGAATCTCTGTTTTCTCTGAAGCTGTTGCAAGTGCCTTATCAGGAACATGCTGAGAGGTGCTTTGCACTGAATTAACTCAGTACTGTAGAACATTGATCTCCTTGGACCTGGATGCCATGCCCTTACTTATAAGTTGTGCAACACAGAATGATTTTCTCACCACAGTGGACATGTGCTGGTCAAAGGTCAGGTTAGTGTCACATGCTGGCTAAAACAATTGAAAAATCATTTTACAAACTAGCCCATCACCTACAGGAATTACAAAACCCTATCATATCATCAACATGGTTTCTGGGCTGGAGAAACACAATGACTGTTATCTATACCTTAAAAGATGATATACAAAACAAGGACAGAGGACCTCTACCTGAAGCCATCTTTATTGACCTAGCCAAAGCTTTTGACATTCTTAATCACACAGTCTCCTGCTAAACTCATTCCTTATACCCAATATGAGCCCACAGTTACTAATGTTCTTTAAAGACTTCAGCTCCAGCAGATAATTTAAATTGCAAATTGGAGTCAAATACTCACCAGCAAATCCTACTGCCAAAGGCATTCCTCAAGGTTCTGTGTTGTTCCCCACTATTCTCCATTCTTATTAATAAACTCCCATTAGAACTCCACCTACTGTCCAGCATTCTTTATGCAAATGATATTCTCATCTATAGACCTGGCCTAGCCCCCATATTCATGAAGCCCAACCGGAGAAAGACCTTCCAGAACACAGTAACTGGCTTAACCAACATTCTCAATATAAAGATTTTTTCATACTCCCTAGCAAAAGTAATAGAGGGATGGAATCTGCAAGAAAAGTATAATGCTGGTCCAGAAGTCATCCTCAAGTCTTGATGAGTACCTTCATGTGGTGAACCCTGTTTTCACAAAATCTCGACAAGAAAGCACAGATATATAGACTGCATTTTATACATCACAGAGGAAGGTATGTCAAAAAAAAAGCCATAGGGCTGGGTGCATGGGTCTCAGGATAAAAGGTGCCCACTCTTGGTATATGCATTGATGCAAGGACTGAAGAAAAGATAGTGTAGAATTCTCAGAATATGTAAATATTCATACCCTCACACTTGAAGGGAACCTTTTGTGGAAGACTCACATGAAAGGCCAGTTAGAATTTCACAGCAAGGGAAAGAACAAGAAACAGAAAGCAAAGAAGATGCTCTCATTTCAGAAGAATATGATCTAAGGGGAGACCGGCTTGATTTAATAGAGATGGACAGACATAATAAGAGAAGTGAAAGAAATATGTTACACAAAGTAAATAAGGCCATAAATAATAGAAGACCGATAAAACAGCTGGGCACAGTAATCATGACTATTAACAGAAATTCATGTAATACAACAGAAAAAAATAGGGTATATAACTGTGTAGTTAAATTAATAACAGACAAAATGTTACCACAAAAAAGAAGAGTAGCAAAGGAAAGGAAGTGAAAAAACGAAGAATGCTACCATGGAAACATCAAGTATAAAATATATATATATATATATATATATATATATATATATATATATATATATATATATATATACATATATATGTATATACATACAGTAACCTAGACAAGAAGTATCGCTGTTAGAAGAATGCAAAAAAGGGAACAGATCATCAAAAATTCTTAGAATGATAGAAGTTGCAAAAGCAAAATGCAGTATCAAAATAGACCAGGATTTATCATACACTATTTCCAATAATAAACTAAAAATTATCAGCACAAACAAGAAAACTTAAAAGATATACAAACATATATAAAGGAAAAATATAAAAAAGGTAATTTATTGATACCAAAAAGTTTTATATGGAATTATGAAACAAAGCAATAGAAACACCACAAAAAAGAAGAAAAACAGGCATATTTTGGAGAAGCATTTATGAAGTCCTCTTTGAACATAACAAACATTTTGAATGGACAGCAGAATTAAAAGCAACAGAAGATCTTTTGTTGAATGGACAGAAGAATAAAAAGAAACAGAAGATCTAATACAGAAGATATGAAATTGGATGCAGTTAAGAGCCACAGAAATTGGGATCAAGTTAAGAAAATCTGTTCACTGGAAAACACTGGGTCCAGATGCATTACTTAACTTCTGTCTTAAGGTATTAGCATCTTTACACAATGATTTAGCACTTAGTAAAAATATAAATTATATACTGGAATTGATGAAGACAGATTTTATATCTAAAAAAATTCCAATCATGACAACATAACTTAAAGGTATTAAAAGAAAGTCATATGGAACAAATATCTTCTACTCTTAGAGCAATAAAAGAATCTCACGTATGGCATAGATGGATTACAAAAAAGCTGTCAACAGCATCCCATAGTCATGGATAACAGAATGCTTACATATGCACAAGATACACGCCGCAGTGAGCAAATATAATGCAGTGACTATGAAACTACTTTGAAGTTAAGCCAAAGGGCAAATGATTAGCCTACAGTTAAATATTTAAAGGCTTATATTCTACTTTGATTTTTCAATACCACTGCTGTTTTATCCTGCTCTAACCCATTATGCTCATTACTTAATAGACCAGGCTATGGTTACAGCCTAACTTCCAGAAATCAGTCTTGTTTACAGATATCTCACCTATTTTTTGTTGGTGATTTAAAATTGTACAGTCCATTAGATAAAGATGTGAAATCACATCTACAAATGGTTAAAACTTTCTTCGATGATATAAGAATGACACTTGGCTTACTACATTTATAAGATGAAAGCTAACACATCATGAAAATATCAGCTTGGCACACAATTGAGAAATAAAGCAACTTGAAGAGTAGGGTGTGTATAAATATTTGGTAACAGACGAAGGGCTGGCAATAAAACACAATTAAATAAGAATAAAGATTATTAAAGAGTAGTTCAGAAAAAATAAGCTAATATTGAAAATTGCCCTGACATCTAGGAATAAATTACTGTTCTTGTTCTAAGTTTCAGCTTTGGTGTGATTTATTGGCTCCAAACAGCTCTGAATCAGTTGGACAAAAAAATGCTTCTTGCTTATAAATAGAGACATTAAAAACAGTGCATATCAAGATTATATATCACTTGGTCTAAAGGAGGTATGGCCCTCTTGAAAACTGACTGCATGCACAGGTCTAAAATTTTGGGACTGGGTACATACATATTTGCTGACCTCATAAGATCCAAACATGGTGTAAGTTCTAAAGCATGAAAAGTAGAACTCTAATATGACAAAAGGGGATAGAGATTACGGGACAAATTTATGAAAATATTTTTTTTTTATTGAAGATGTGAATTCAGTAGTAGGAACTAGGATAGAATTTACATATTATTTCTCAAGCTTCCATAACTGGGCCAGACTGGATAGAAATTACATTTCACAGGAACATGTGCTTTTAATTAAAAGCTTTGACATGCATTTAATAACTATTTCAGATCATGCACAGATAAAAAAAAATGGATAAAATGCACAGTAATAAAGTAAAAATGAGACAATGGTGCATTCCCACTGACCTGTTAATAGGAAAGGAATTTAAGGAATGGGTAGTGGAAATTATTCAAGAGTTATTATGGAAGATAGAAATTTCCTCAGAAGGATTAGCTAGTGAGTGGGATAAAATAAAAATGGAGTTTAAAAATAAGGTACATATAAAAAACAGAGAGATATGGTTAAGACC
Source organism: Protopterus annectens (assembly GCF_019279795.1). Taxonomy (NCBI): domain Eukaryota; kingdom Metazoa; phylum Chordata; order Ceratodontiformes; family Protopteridae; genus Protopterus; species Protopterus annectens. The sequence goes on along the minus strand of NC_056726.1, from coordinate 645,764,240 downwards.
TAATAGGAGTTGCTTAGAGGGGCTAACAGCCGTTAAAGTATTGCAAAATAAGGGGACTCTCACAAAACAAGAACAGGTGCAACTGTGGAGCACTAAAGAAAAAAAAAATAAAAGACATACTTGAATAATACACATGCGTTTAGAAAGACTGCTACTATGCAACTATTTCTGACAACAATTCCAGAGCACAAAAACTTTTAGCACAATGTCTTACACAACAGAAAGTGGAAAGAGTTGTCACTAAACTTAGGGAGCGTATAACAAGAAAAATAACCAAAGATTCTGTAGTGGTAATAGACATATTTCATAAATTTTATGAAAATGTATAAAAAGCAGAGAAATGTGGAAATCAAGAAAGAGCACAAATTGATATATTTATTGAAAACTTAAATTATACCAAGGTTAGAAAGCGAGAGATAAGCCTCAACAATTAATAGTTAAGACAGGAGGAGATGAGATAAAAATAGTGAAAAGTCTCCAGAACATTTGGTATTTCTATGAAAGTTTGGAAGTTAGGAGGAAATAAACTGATAAAGAGCTGGAAGAGTTTGTTTAACAGTATTTTAAAAGGACATAAAGCACTAACATCTTGGAAAAAAAAAGCTTTGGTGGCTTTATTACCCAAAGACAGTAAAAACCCATCAGACTCCAGGCCCATTTCAATTTTAAACCATGATTATAAAATATTTATGTCTATATTAGCTAAAAGAATAGCAAAGGTGTTGCCAAAATTGATAGATATGGATCAGTGTGGTTTTGTGATGGGGAAGCAAACATTTGACAACAGTAATAAAACAATGATGATCCAAACAGAAGCAGAATGTAAGAAAATACTGCAGTTGTTTACGGGTCTTTGTGTAGAGAAGCATTCCACAGAGTAAGTTGGGATTTTAAAAGTACAGCAATGGATGCATTTGCATTCCCTGATGCAATAATAAGGTAAATTAAGAGGATATGCGAAAGATTGAAGGCAAGAATTAAAATGGGAGGGATCATCTCTGATAAGTTGTGTTTTAAAACAGAAACCAGGCAGAAGTGTCTTCTTTCCCCTTTGTTATTTCTCATACCTCTCAACCTCCTAAAGCAAGAAATCTGGACAGAGGCTAAAATAATGGGGGACAAAGGCTGAAAAATAGGGACATATTTTGAATATTGCTGTTACAAACTTAAAAAGATGTTAGAATAATAGGATTTGTGTTAACGTGCATTTTCTGAAAGACATGAAGTCTGAAACTCAAATGGATGTCAATATTTGGTGACTTCAATCCTCAGTGATTTGCCAGAAAACCACAAATTTTATGGGAACAGTCCAAAGATATAAGGCAAAAATCTGGACATTCTGCGAAAATCTGGACAGTTGAGATCTATGGTTATTTGCTTTTAATTTAGAGCAATTGGCAAAGAAAATAAGGTACTCAGAAATGCAAGGATATAATTGGTATGGTAATCAAGAAAATTTGGCTTTACTTGCAGTTGATATTATTTTGTACCTGATAAAACCAGAAAAGGACATCTCAATGTTATGGAACATTTTGAGACAGTTTCAAGTCTTTTTGTGAGATTAAATTAATGAAGATAAAATAAAAGGCTATAGTGGTAAATTATGTATCCACACAAGAGATGGTTCAGCAATACTCATATTTATGGGACACGATAAAATGAAGTACTTAGGAGCATGAATTAAAAGAGCTTGTGTTATGGCAGCTAAGGATATGTGGGAAGAGACAAAACAAATGACAGTATGAAAACTGAGAAACTGGAAGCTATTGTTTATGGATATGGATAGTAAGATACAAGTAGTGAAATACTTTAGTCCCATTAGTTTTACATACAGATCAGGTATATTTTTATCAACTAGAAGTTGTGGACAATAATTAATAAAGAGTTGAATGAATTTACCTGGGAGGGGAAGAGGGCAAGAGTTAAGTCAGAAAAGCTGATCCTTCCAATAGAGCAAGATGGTTTAGGATTACCTGATTTGAAGGGATATGTTAGTCAAAATTAAGGCTCATATACATAACACAAGCAGAAAGTTATAATTCAAAGTGGAAAGGGATGATGATGAAGCAGGGGATAAATTCAAGAAATAGGAAAGAGTGGGATTTTGGATGCAGATCCTTAAGGAAAATAAAAACAGTCATACAGAATATTATCAATGATTATGTTGATGATTTACAGCTGTATAGCTCATCATATGAAGAACTGAAGGCACAACTGCAAGTAGTCAAAACTTTTTCAGATGATATAAGAATGTCTTTGGTCTTGATAAGTGTGCAAAAGCAACCTTTAAAGCAGGAAAACTGCAGCAACAAGAAATTAGTTTGGGACAAGAATGTGGTATAAAAGAACTTGAGCAAATATTTGGGAAATGATAAAGGATCAACAATAAAACATGAACAAATGTGAATAAAACTTAGTAAGGAATATTTTAGAAGACTTAATTTAATCATGCAAACAGTGTTTACATCTAGGAACAAAATTCAAGCTATAAACCAATTTGCTCTTCCTGTCCAAACTTACAGTGTTGGAGTGACTGATTGGCCCCAAAACGTGTTGGATAGATTAGGTAGGAAAACAAGAAAGATGCCTTATGATCACCAAATGATTTATAAAAATCTGTGCATACCAAGATTATATATTCCCCGTTTTGAAGGAGGTATGAACCTCCTTTTAAATTGATTACATGTATGGATCTGCAATTGTGGGACTGCACACATATCTGCTGACCTCACAGGACTCAAACGTAGTGAAAGTTTTTAAACGTGATGAGAATAAATCTAAGATGACTTCCCTGATTAGCCTAGCAGAAGCATATCAAAGTCAAGCAGGAATGGAAATCAAATCAGAAGTAGCTAAAAATCAGGCGACAACTGAAATGTGACGAAAAACAAAAGAAAGAATATAAGGTGAAGGATCAGATGAGAAGGCAAGAAATGTAGAAAATGCATAAATATAGTTGCAAGTATAGAAAACTTCTGGAAGAACTTCATGCTGATCAAGATCGGATGCAGAAATTGTTAAGGAGAGGCAAATTCAAACTGAAAGATGAAAGGTTAATATTGGCTGCCCAAGACAGTGGGGTATGCACATGTTGGTTTACAATGTCCATTGAACATGTGGGAGAAACAGAAAATGTAGGTTTTGTAAGACATAATTGGAAACAGTCGCATACCTCCATTGCTGGTTGTGACATACTAATGACAGAAGGACTGTACACTGACAGCCATAATAATGTGGCAAGCCTGTTGCACTGGGGATTGTGCAAACATTATGGTACTGAACTGGCTGAAAAACACAGGAAACATGAACCAAAAAGCATCATAGAAAATGAAGTCTACATCACATGGGATCATCAGTTACCAACAGTTCAAAAGACAGATGTGAGAAAACCAGATATAGTGGTCCAGGAAAAGAAGACAAAAGTAGCACTGATCTTTGAAATCACTACACCCAGTGACTACGGTGTCTTGTGTACACAGAGATTCAAAGTCATAAGATATCAAGATATGCAGGCAGAAATGAGAGCAATGTGGAAACAAGATACCGAGACAGTTACAATAGTTGTACAAGCAACGCGTTTTGTAAAAAAGAATCTGAAATTGTATTTAGATATGTTACCAATACATGTAACTCCATACGAATTGCAGAAGTCATTACTTGGCACATTGCGGGTGTTGCGAAGAGCACTTTTGGCTGACATCAAAGATTGAAACAATACTAATTTCATGAATTTTAATCATACTTTGACTTAGGAATGGGGTCCATTCCCATCATGGTATTAGAAACCCAAAAGACTTGGAGAAATTAAAAAAATATATATTATATTCATAAAGCAGCAGAAAGTACTCTGAGAACTAAGCCAACATGAGAATGGAAAAAGGAGATTTTGCCGACAGGGATGAGTGTTAGTAGGGGTACAGAGAATAGGCAAGAGGGGCCTGGAATTTATTAGGTAAAACTGGCAAAGGAACTAAGGTATTGGGAGAAAATACTTAGTGAGGGAAAGGGAACAGAATGGGATGAGGCCAAGAAGACATTTGGATTGCAGGTTGGAGACTTCTCCCTACCAGGGATTGATATCAAGATTATAGGCAAAGGCAAAGGTGTAAGGGAATCCTAAGTATAAAACCTGCTCTGATAACAGTTTTAGTTGAATCTAGGGCAGATGCTGCTGTTAAAAAATAATTAGTAAGGCATGTAAAATATTGCATGGTAACTATAAGAACCAAACAGAGGAGGTTAGAAAATACTGGGAAGTTAAACTGAATAACCAAGGGAACAATAGGAGGACATACGTATGGTTTCCAAGTATAAACAAAGTCTAGAAGGTTTAGGATTTTTGCTTGGAACTGCTTGCATAGGTATTTGTATAGTCCAAGCAGTTTCCAAAGGGCTTTTTTCTCAGGTAGATGGCAAATGTTGGAGGTGCGATGTGGAAGAAAGGGGTAACTAGGAACAAATGTTCTGAATGTGTAATGAGTTGGCAGATTTTAAAAATTCTCTACAGAGTTCTCTGACAGAAATACTGGGTGAGCAAATGGGTTTAACTAAGGAAATACTTGATTTGAAATGCCTAGACATAGTAAGACATTGTAAAGTTTAATTTTGGTAGATGCCAAAAAGCAATTAGTAGAAAATGGAATTCAAAGCCTAAACCAACTGTACTTAAAGTACTGAATATTATAACAGAGATAAAAAAAATCAGTAATAGGATCTTTTGAAAAAGGAAGTGGAAAATTACATAGAAATAAACGGAAATTGTGGGAACAATACATGCAGAATAATGTTCAGGAGGAGGAAGATGAGGAGGAGTGAGGTTTAAGGCAAATCGGGAATTGAGCAATTTATGTAATGTTGGACTGGTGATAGTTATATAAAAGAGGAGATGTGATGTATGATGTATATAACTGGAAACATGTTAATATGGTTTGTTTCTCTTATGTTAATGTAAAAAAAGTCACACTAAACACAACCAAAACTAAATATATGCTTTCTGGAACTAAACATAAGCTTAGCAGATGCCCACCCCCCAAAAAAAATTCTAACATTTTATGAGCACAACAACCATCCCTTAGAACTGGGGTTATCAAAAAGTGGTAGAGAATCATCAGACATCCTATGTAAAAGATTACAGGCATGAGAAATGTACTTCTCTGAAAGTGTAGTTGATGCATGGAACAGACAACCAGATATATATTATTGAAATTACTCTTTTCATATATTGGCAGGCTACAACTGTCAGGCTTCTACATGAACATGTTCTCCCTCCTTTAACTTCAAAATTAATAAAATAACACTCAGATGTAAGTTCATAGGACATACTATGCTGTCAGTCTGTAGACTACTAGACGCCTAGACAATAATTAGATGTCAGAATCAAACTCTGTATGCTGTACCTGTGAAATAAAGACCTTAACTATTTTGCCAAATCTCACCTCCCAGTAGATTTGAATCACTCAGGGACTATAACACAAATCCTTCCCTCCAAGCTACTAATCTCTGACCATGCATGCTCAGTCCCAAACTGTACGCGTCCGTTCCATCTGAAATTCAAGTTTCATCTACCTATTCCATATTTTGTTCTCTACTAAAGTCTCATTTAGTCAATCAAGCAAGAAAGTATGTGCTATCCTTTAGGTCATATCACAAAAGTCCAGTCTAAATCTTCTCTGCTCTAACTTCTTCACTACTATCCTTGACTGCTTTTCACATCAGTGTAACCCTACAAATGTTTGTAAACTTTTGTACATATTATATAACAATACATTTTCTTTACTTTTGTTTACTTGTACTTCTGGTCAATTAATGACCCTGGGCTGAGAATGAAATTGGTCAGAAAGGATTAGTGCTCTACCCCAGTAAAATAATTTAAAATAAATAAATGAGATTAATACAAAAAAAAAATGGAGCAAAAAGTGATGACTGTAGAAATAGGGAACAGTGTGTTTGGTGTAAAGGGAAGAAAAGTAAAGCAAATAATAAGTATGTTTTTTACAGAAAAATTGAGATAAGATTGGTTATATGTGATGTAGAGAAGGTATTTGATATCAGAAGCCACAAGGCAATGTGGAAAATTATGGGACCATCTGTGGTTGGGTGGCGTTCGAATGACATGCATAAATGGGCATGCCTTCGTTTAAGGTTGGACGTCGAGCTGGCATCTCAGCGTTCGTGAAAAATCTACTGCCAATCATTAGCGGACCGGAGTTCCGCTGTGGCGACCCCTAACCGGGAAAAGCCAAAAGACAACAACAACCTAAAATAAGTAAAACAAAATAGTGGAAACTATAAAAATTGTTATGAAAATTCATGAGTGAAAGTAATGATAAACGGATAGATGGGAAAACAGATCAGGGTAATAAGGGCAGTTATGCAGGCGTGTCCCTTAAGTATGTATATTTTTCTTTCTAGTAAAGAATGCAGTTATTTAAACTTCTACATTAGAAATGGATGAAGTATTTTGGAAGATGGGAAAGAAAACTGTCTTATGCATATGATTTGTTTTTTGTAGTAAAAAACAGAGAATGGATGAATAACGTGTCATAAGAATAGAACAGCTGTTTAAAAGGGCACACTTAAGACTGAATAAAGGAAAGAGTAAGGGGTTTTGAGATATAAAGATGATGAATGGAATTTATTAAACTAGAAAAACAAATAGTACATTAGTGGTTAAGTCTGGGAATATGAAAACACAGTGAATCAGTGGAAAGTGAAAATGGAAGAAACAAAAAAAATACTGCCATGGGGAAAAGTATTAATTTATCATATATTAGAAAGGTGTATAGGTAAAATAGATATGGAAAAGAAATTGCTGGACTTTTTTTTTTCAGATTTACGTGGGGGTTAAAGATTAAATTCCATTAAAAGTGGAATAAAATGCAGCAAAGAAGTCAAACAAACAGCAAAGAACCAAACCAGGAAGTAAGTGCACACACAGCCAGGAAATGGAACAGCTCCTTGTAAGTTCACCAAAGCAGATTCAGTAAATCCAGGTAGGCACCAAACGAATTCAAATAATTCCTTTATTCAGAACCACAGAATGATAACACACAAGCGCTTTCGCTGAATTCCTCTGAGCGAAAGCGCTTGTGTGTTATCATTCTGTGGTTCTGAATAAAGGAATTATTTGAATTCGTTTGGTGCCTACCTGGACTTACTGAATCTGCTTTGGTGAACTTACAAGGAGGAATAAAATGCAATAGGACAAGAAGGGAATTTGTCCAAAAAAATCCTTTTTGTGTCAATATGCCTATTTGGGGTTATTAATTGTGGCAAAACCAGGGAAAATAAAACGGTGGGGAAATTGTTACTTTAGAATTATGAAAAAAATATGGAAACGAATAAAAGGGAAAAGGGATGAAAAAGAGGCTGTCATACTTACACATTCAATTCTTTCCATAAAGTAAGTGGAAAATAAAATTGATGAATGTAGTGAGAAAATTAATGAGTGGTATGAAAAAATATACACGATTTTTTCTTGTATATAAGTGGAGTGATTTATCAGATGATATTAGAAATAAAATAAAGTAAAGAAGTAAAAGATCTGAAGATTTCTATAAAGCTGGGGACATTTTGTGAAGAATTTTGTTAAATAGTAATAGGAGAAGGAATGTTGTATAATTTCAAGGAAACTGTAAAACATTTTTTTAATGTAAAACAAACATCTTTTTGGGTACAGTTTAAAAAGTATATAGTTGGGAAAGTGTCGAGGAAATGAATAAGAAAATGAAATTTTATAGTAAATATGAAAAAGGAAGGAGGAAATTAACAAATGGGATAAAATCACTGTTTGTTACTGTGAATAGTGTGGAAAAGAATGTGCAAAGTACTACTGTATAGCAAAAACAGAATGGACAATTATGTATTGGCAGAAAAAAGAAAATAATTGTGGAAAAAGCAGGGAGGAGGATAGTTGAAAATTAAGAAAATGGGAAAGGAAGAAGTAAATGTATGTTGTACTACTGACAAAATTGTAAAAAAATGATTTAAATAAGATGGAAAAGGGATTGCAAAAATATGTAAATACAAATAATTGTGAAACTATTTCCACAGTCTTTATTGTATACAGGAAGAGATACAGTATGGGCCATATTCAATAAATCCTACACTAAATGTACACTATTCTGAGTGAACAGACAAAACTGGTGTAACTCACACCTTCTTCCTCTTAATTTTAGTTTTCTTACTGATTTTCTTACAGCTTCAAATATTGTCAGGGATTTATAAAGGTTACCACAAAGTGTTGAATACTTGTACACTTACTGTAATCTTTCTGTTCATAGGTGTATACTAGGCTAATGGCCCTGGAGCCTTTACAAGCCCAGCCCATAGAATTACCCTGGCATCATGCCACCCAATCTTAGTTCCCAGTGCCTCTGTCGAGCAGAGCCAATGGAGTGATCCCTGTGGTGAATTTTCTATTTCCCATCCACTCATCAAGATCTCTCTTGAAGAGGGCCAGTGAGGTGCTCTGTTTGACATGTATGGGAAGTCTATTCCATAGCATGGACAGTCTCTGGGTTATGAACCTGTCCCTCCAGCTTGTTCTGTTGATTGTGGTAATGAGGTTGAGGTCTCTGGAGTGTGTTTTGTGGTGGGACTGGGATTTCTTTAGATGTAGCATTTCTAACAGAGATGGGTCAGACATGGCTTTGTAAGTCAGAGATTGCCTCTAAGTAGGCGATATAAGACAGAGACTAGTTGGAGTTTTTTGAGTCTGTCCATATAGGACAAGGGTTTAAGGCCTAGGATCCTCTTTGTGAAGTACTTTTACGGCCTCTCAGGTGTCTAGTGAGGTACATGCCAAATGATCTCTTATAACGCCTTCTGTGTTCAGTGGACAACCATCGATGTGGTAATTCATGGGAACCGGGTTTTTCCCAAAGGGGATGACGACACATTTTTTTGGAACGCAGCTTAAGACCATGGTTCTGACACCAGTCGTTGGTCTCAGTGAAGCCTCTCTGTAGGATGTCAACATCACTTCAGGAGTTAATAGCTCTCAACTTGCAATCGTCTGTGAACTTTGTCAGCCAGAGTCCCTTTGTGTTGGCCTGGACTTCAGAGAAGTAGATACCAAACAGGAGAGGACCCAGGACCGAACCCTGTGGGACCCCATTCATGACTGGTCAGCAGTCTGACTTGGAGTCAGCTACTTTTACACTGTGGGTTGTATCGGGGGGCCAGTTTGCAACCCACCTAGTGATATAGGGGTTGATGACTAGTTTTTCTATGATTCCTGAGTGGGGAATGGTATCAAAGGCCTTGGCCAGATCAAGGTAGGCTGTATGAACTACCTTGCCTTCATCCACAGCTCTGGTAACTCACTCAAAGAAGTTGTCCAGGTTGAGCAGACCATGATGTATGCTTCACAAAACCAAACTGTGTGGGATACAGAGTTTGGAGATTCCCTATATCCTTGTTTATTAGGTCCATGATGATGCATTCCATAGCTTTGTATATCAGACTCATCAGGCTAATGGGGCGCTAGTTCCCAGGGTCTGTAGTTGCTCCTCCTTTGTGGAGAGGGACGACTGTAGCAGTGCGCCATTCTGTAGGGACAAAGCCTGAGGTGAGGCTGTGACTGAACAAGGTACACAGGTGAGGTGCCAGTTCACTCTGTAGTTCATGGAGAACACAGCCAGGGATATTGTCAAGTCCCATAGAAGCTGTATTCTTGGCCTTGGACAGTGCAGTGCTGTTGTAACCTGTGCAGCAGTAATATTGGGAGCCTGGCAATCTACTGGTATTGTGGAGAGTGGAGTAAAGTTAGCAATGAATCTGTCTGCCAGTATATTGGCAATATCTGCTGGCTCGGTACAGGAGGTACCATTGTGCAGTAGCTCAAAGCAAATCTAGGTATTGCCATGGAGATTCTTTATATAACTATAGAAGGCTTTGTGGCTGTCTTTACTATCTGCTGCAATTCTGTTTTCATAGCTAGCTCTAAGTGATTTGATGAGGGATCTCAACTTTTTGTTGAGGCTGATAGGGGAGTTTTTCCAGTCTTGGGACTTCACCTTATTCCGCATCAGTTTCCTCCTTCTGTTGTAGAGTTTGTTTATGGCAGGGGCCCACCAGATTGGCTTCCTTTTTTTGGAAGGGAGCATCTTGGTTCTATTGGGTATGGCGAGATCCATGCATTTGTGTACGTGTTCGTACAGGGCATTAGTGCATGAGTCGGCGGTCATGCAACTGTTCTCCATTTGCATGGGTGCCGTGAAGTTACCCACCTCTGTTTTTAGGAGCCCAAAGTTAGCTTTGGAGAAGTTTTTCATGGTGGTTACCTTTACCGGGGGGGGGGGGTAGGAGGGATGTGGATTTCCAAGGTGATTAGTTTGTGGTCGAATCTAACCAGGGAGGAGTTGGCTATTGGTGTACAGCAACAGTCGCCCATGTTAGTAATGACCAGGTCAAGGATGTTGCTACCTCCAATGGGGTGCAAGAATGAGCTAGTCCATGGCTTTGGAATTAATGAATTCCAGGAAACGTTGGGCAAGTGTATTGGTATACGAGTAGTTTTTCCAGTTAATGGAGGGGTAGTTGAAGTCGCCCAGTAGAAGTGTTAGGTTGGACCCTCATATTCTCCAGGGTACTTAGGAACGTGGAGTCTGAGTCTTGAGACATGGTTAGTGACCTATAGCAGGCTATGACCTGAATTGCTGTCTTACCCAATGTTAGCTGGACCTGAAGTATCTCTGATGCGTTATGTTGGGCTACCAGTCTGGAGGTGTGTGCATCCTTTATGAATATGCAAACACCACTGCCTTTGGAGCTTCAGTCCAAGTTCTGGGGCTGAAAGGTGTGGCATAAGTTATAGCCTGGTAGTGCAGAGGTGGTTTCTGCTGCCTTGAACCAGGTCTTTGTTACAGCACAAATGTCGATGTTCTCCATTTTAAGGAGTGCTTCGAGCAAGTGCATTTTGAGACTTAGAATTCTAGCATTGAGCAGCATGTCCCTCAGATTGCATTTGTTTGTAGCTGTTACAGTGGTAATTTGATCTTTGGAACACCACCTAAAAAGGCACTATAGGGGTGGCAATAGCCTTGGCCAGTATCCGGAAGCCCAGAGGTGACAGATGCAGGTCATCTCTGGCAAAGCGTCGAGGTCTGTCAATCATGTCATCTCAGGCAGACACATACTGGATCCCCTTAGAATGACACCAAAAACTTAGCCAGTTGTTGAAATTAAGAAGTTATGTACCTACCATAACGTTCCATGTTAGTTGTCTTCTTCTCGCCTTCTTTCTTGCTGGATCGGTTCGGAGCCAATCCTCGGCTCCGACTCGGCCAATACTAAAGCTCGAGAGCTAATTCCACTGGCTCGAGGCTCCCCCATATCCCACAATGCTAGGCAGTAACTCCTCAGATCTCGTTTGAAAGCTAGGCCAAGCAAGAAAAAAGCTCCATAACATGGAGCAGGGTAACCCACCTCTATAGGGCTGCTGTGAGGTGACTTAAACCTAACAGAGGAAATATAGAGGTGGTAAAGCGTGGGAGAAAAGGATTAGAAGGTCACAAAACAATCTCCTCTAGGTCTGTCCAGGCTAGGGGGAAGGAGGGTGGGACGCAAGAAAGAAGGCGAGAAGAAGACAACTAACATGGAACGTTATGGTAGGTACATAACTTCTTAATGTTAAGTTGTCTATCTCGCCTTCATTTTTGCTGGATGGGACCGCGTCCCTAGCACCTTGTCTCGGGTGGCCTATTGGAACAGACTCTTGAGAACAGTGTAACCAAAGTTGGCATGGTCTCTGGAGGCTATGTCCAACTTGTAATGAGAAATGAAGGTATGAGGTGAAGCCCAGGTAGCTGCTGAGCAAATAGAATCAATAGGAAGCCTATCCTGAAAGGCTATGGATGTGGCTAAGGCCCTCATAGAGTGAGCTCTAGGCTTCGAGGGTAATTGTTGGTGTCTGATCTCATAAATAAAGGTAATCGTAGAAGTAAGCCATCTCGAAAGTGATACTTTAGAGACTGGAAGACCCATCTTGCCTTCCGCATATGAAACAAACAGTTGGTCTGTTTTTCTAAACTGTTTAGTCCTGTCTAAATAATACCTTAGTTGGCGATGAACATCTAAAGAGTGCAATTTCTGTTCTGACCTGCTGCCATAATTGGGGAAAAAACTGGTAGATCAATAGTTTGATTCAGATTTGCTTTGCTTGAGAGGCCACTTTGGGCAAAAAGGATGGATTGGTACGCAAGGATACTCTATCTTTGTGAAAAATTAGATACGGGGGACGACAGCATAAAGCATGGAGTTCCGAAACCCTTCTAGCCGAAGTGATGGCTATTAGAAAAAGCGTTTTCCAAGACAACAACTTCATAGAACATGAAGCCGCAGGTTCAAAGGGGGGTAGAATCAATAATGCTAAAACCAAGTTCAGATCCCATGGAGGAGGTGGATCCTTGATAGGGGGCTTAAGAAGAAAGACTCCTTTCAAAAATGCTTTACAGAGTTTGTGGGACATAATAGTAGACTCTGACACTCCCACATGAAAATTAGATATAGCCACCAATTGAACTCTGATAGTAGAAGGAGAAGAGCCTGCTTGGAAAAGCTCAGCTAGGAAATCCAGAATGGACTGAATAGGTGCAGTAAAGGGGTCTATTTCCCTGGACACTGCCCATAAAGAGAAACGTTTCCATTTGCTGCTATAAATCTTCCGGGTAGAAGACTTATGAGAAGCTATCAAAATATCTCTAACTGAGTGAGATATTAAGGGAAGCCTGGCTAAGGTTGGAATTGGAGGAACCACGCTGTGAGATTCTTAGAAGAAAGGGATTGGTGCAGTTGACCCGACTGATGGATCAAGAGATCTGGAACTGGATCCAGATGCCATGGTTGCGCCAAAAGGTAAAGATGAAAAAAGGGAAACCAAACTTGTCAAGGCCAATAAGGGGCAATGAGGATCATTAAGGCCTTCAGAGCGATGGCTTTCCGAATCAGCTGAGGTATCAGTGGAAAGGGGGGAAAGGCATACAGAAGTCCCGGAGGCCAATCGTGAGCTAGAGCGTCTCTGATGGGATGACCTGGTAGGGGAAAGAGGGTGAAGAAATCGGAACACTTGCTGTTTTGGGGAGTGGCAAAAAGATCGCAGCAAGGTTGGCCCCAAGTTCGAAAAACTTCTTCCAACACTGATTTCTTCAGAGACCACTCGTGAGGCATGAGGATTGCTCTGCTCAATCTGTCTGCTATCACATTGGACTTGCCGGGAATGTGCGTTGCTATCAGGAAGCGCTGAGAAGAGATCGCCCATTGCCACAGTCTGAGTGCTTCTCGACATAAGGGGTAAGATTTGGTCCCGCCTTGCTTGTTGATGTACCACACTATGGACATATTGTCCGTCTGAATTGCTATAGTTCCCTTGGGAAGAGAGTCTTGAAGGGCTTGCAACGCTAAAAGCACTGCTCTCATCTCTAGAACATTTATGTGCAAGTGGCACTCAATCGGCTGCCACGTGCCCTGGACTGTCCTGCCCTGGTAATGCCCCCCCCCCACCCGATCAGGGAGGCGTCCATTGTCAGAGTTGCAGCCGGGGGTGGGGGAATGAAGGGTCTCCCTAGAAGAAGTTGGGGAGATGTGACCCACCAGAGAAGATGATTCCTGCATGACTGAATTATGCTGATAGTGTGGGACATTGACAGAGGTTGAAAAGACCACTGAGTGAAAAGCATCCACTGAAGAATCCTCATGTGAAAGCAGGCTAAGGGGAGGAGAGAAATAGCCACCGCCATAATCCCTAGGACTTTCAACACCAGTCTGACCTTGACCTTGTTTTGTCGTAAGAGAAGAGAAACCTGCTTGTGAATGTCTGCTACTCTTTGTTCTGTGAGTCTGGCTGACAGACTGACTGTGTCTAATCTTGTGCCTATAAAGGTAATAGACTGACAAGGCGACACAACAGACTTTTACAGAGATGCCTAGAGTCTGACAGGTTCATAGAGTGTAGTCTATGGCTAAGAGAAGTAGATGCCTGGTGGTGGCAGTCAGGAGCCAGTCGTCTAAGTACGGAAACACCTGGAATCCCTGGCCCCTCAAATGAGCGGCGACCACTGCCATGCATTTGGTGAACACTCTGGGGGCTGTAGTGAGACCAAAGGGCAGGGCCCTGAACTGAAACTGACTGGCCCCTAGCCTGAATCGGAGAAATCTCCTGGATCGTCTGTTCATTTTGATGTGATAGTACGCATCCTGGAGATCTATGGAGCACATCCAGTTGTCCTGACCCAGAAAGGGCAGGATGGACTGCAGCGTGACCATCCAAAATTTTGTTTTCTTGACAAACTTGTTCAAGTTGCTGAGATCCAAAATGTGTCTCCAGTCCCCTGTCTTCTTTGGAACCAAAAAGAATTTGGAGTAGATTCCGGATCCTTGTTGGTCTGCTGGAACTGGTTGAATGGCTCTTTTTGCTAGCAGCTTTGAAATTTCTAGTGCAGCTTGATCCCTTTGACTGGGTGGAATGTCTGGAAGGGATTTTCCGGATTGTTTTGGGATGCGAATGAAAGGAATTCTGTAGCCTTCGGATATGATAGACTGTACCCACTTGTCTTGAGTAAGGGAAAGCCAGGCTTTTGGGTACAGAGATAATCTTCCCCCGACTGCCTCTGAAGGTGGACAGTTGGGCAACCCCTCAGGGGTGCTGAAAGGGTTTGTCAGAGAAGGTTTCTCGACTACCTTGATTCTGCGGGCCCCCTCTGCCTCTAGGACGGCGTCTATTATTATTGTTCCCCCTCTGCCTCTAGAGGGGAAACGACTCTGTGCGTCCGGTAAGACTCCCTGTGGTTGTTTGCGGAACCACATCTCCCTCCCCTTCTGACCTTTGAGTAAGGCCTAGAAGGGGTAGAAAAATGGACTCCAACGGCAGAAAGAGTCTTACCTTCTACCTCGCACCTTGTCAGAGTATCCTTCACTTGTGGACCAAAGAGAGATGATCCGTCAAAAGGGGAGTTAGTGAAGGACGCCTTGAAAGGGTCCGCAAAGCTACATAGCTGCATCCAGGCATGGCGGCGTAAAGCCACCCCTGTACCTGCGGCTCTGCTCGCTCCATCAGCCGCATACGAAATAAGGTGCATGGAGGAGTTAACTACTGAATTAAGGGTAGCCAGCTGGGAGTTCATCCTATCCTGAAAACCCACAGCTGATGGGTCCTTCAACACTTCACTCATATCCTTGAGCAAGTCCCTCTGGAGACAAGTGAAATGACACAGGTAATTCAGCGAACGCATGGAAAAGGTCTCTGATGAAAACATCCGCTTACCGTACCTGTCCATGGTCCTAGACTCCTTATTAGGAGGATGAACAGGTACCGAAGGATCCGCTAGTTCCTTCTTGGTGGCTGCAGCCACCACCATGGCATCCACAGAGACACCTTTGGACAAAAACTCCTTGTCTTTGGGGGCAGTGATAAATTTGGCCGGCCTCCTAGGGGTGGGTTCCACCGAGTCAGGAGCCGTCCAAGCCTTCCTCGCCACCACTTCCATGAGTGGGTCAAAGGGAGGGGACACCCAGGAGGTGGAAGGTCGAGAACCAAACGCCTCAAGGTATACTGATTCGTCCTCTGAAGGGTTAAGGGCTGGCCAATTTCCCCTCTGTTTCAGGATTTCTAGTATGTCTGCAAAGGAGACATCTTCAGAGGGGGAACGAGGGGAACCCTCAGAATCTTCCAAATCAGTGTCAGAGGTGACAGACTCAGCGGAGTCAATGTGCTTCCTCTTGCACTGTCTCTTCCTAGGGGGTTCTTCTGCAAGATCAGGAGAGGCCTCGGAAGAGGAGGAAATTCCCACTGGGGATACTTGAGGCGCAGATTCTCTACGGTCCGAAGCAAGGGGGTGAGAAGAAATTACCGCAGGCACTGTAGAGGGAGGAGCTGATGGAGCCGACTGTGGAGTAGAACCAGGTTCTAACAAGCTCCGCATGACCTCAAAGGCACCCCTATCAGGCAGGGCCAGAGTTCTCCGCTCCGAAGAGCCGAAAACCTCCCCCGGCACCGACAAGGATGGCTCCGAAGCCAATGTCGGAGTTGAACTAACCAGCGCCGAAGCACCAAGAGGGAGAGCAGGGTCGGACAAGGGTCCGATGCCACTCGCCCCCACGGAGCAGACGAGGGAAGTCCGGCGCCAAGATCCCTCCAAGGAGGAGATCGGAGCAGACGACGGCACCGAAAGGAAAGGTATCGGTTCCGACGCTCCCACAATCTCGGCTCCGAGCAGCACCGGCTCCGAACTCAATAGAGTCGGAGGAGGAATGTCTAATGGAACAGGGGTAGCCATCGACTGTTGAGTCGGGCTGTGTAACATCTGGGCCAGTGCCTCAGACTTAAGAAGTCTAATCACCACCCTCTGCAAATCATGGTCCGAAACTCTGGAGGACCTAGAGGAGTGTGACCTATGGCTCCATTCAGACAAGAGCGGTGAGGCTGGAGCCGAATGAACGGAGCCGATAGAAGGAGACCTGGACCTCTTTCTAGTAGTCAGTTCCGACAAGAGTATCGGAACCGACTTCAACTTATCTGTTTCGGCTCCAGCCGGAGCCGAGGAAACAGTGTGTGTGGTAGGTCTAGAATCATCGGCTCCGGCCGGAGCCGATGGTTGAACCGTATGAACGGTCTTTGAACCTCCGGAGGATGGCTCAGACACTGGAGCCGACTGCCTGGAGGACTTAGAAGGTTTCCCCGACATAGACTGTGTCGGGGGACCCTCAGGATTCAATAAGCCTCTTAAGATTAATTTATTTTTACGTTCCTGCAGGACTCTAGGGCTGAAACCGTGATAGACAGCACAAGAGTCCTGCAGGTGTAAAGGTCCCAGGCAATACACACAAGAAGTGTGACCGTCTGTCAGAGACATCTTCTGACAGCACGAGTCACACTTCTTAAAGCCTGAGACCTTCGATTCTTTAGACATATCTAAAGATATAAAAGTAGTGCAATCACTCACACAAACACACAGATTACACTAAATTTTAAATTAAAGTAACTAAAATTAACAAAAATTCCCTAGAAAACACACTCACTCCAACTACTAGGAGGGGTGGGAAGGGGCCTAAGGCCTAAGGGAAGAACCATTTGAAAGTTTTTTTAGAAAGGGGAAGGAATTTGTAAGGGAGTGGTAAAAGACTAAGTAATTAACTAAATACTACCGAAAAACTAACTTAAAGGGGGTCTAAGTTTAGTAAAACTTTTATAAAATTAACTAACCTGCAGAGCCGGTTGGAAAAGCACCTCGTCAGCTAAGCGGCAAACGAGATCTGAGGAGTTACTGCCTAGCATTGTGGGATATGGGGGAGCCTCGAGCCGGTGGAATTTGCTCTCGAGCTTTAGTATTGGCCGAGTCGGAGCCGAGGATCGGCTCTGAACCCATCCAGCAAGAATGAAGGCGGGATAGACAACTTAACATCAATTATTTTCTGCTTGTACCGCAACTCAGCACGTAAAAATAAACTGCCAATCATTAGCGGACCGGAGTTCCACTGTGGTGACCCCTAACCGGGAAAAGCACAACAACAACTATAGTATAATTCTGTGTGATGGTAGGAGGCTGCTCAGGGCTAGGGTCATACCAGCCTGGAATACATAATCCGAGAACTCCTCCATGTCTCTTTTCATCTAGTCCAGGGAGGTATGTCTCAGGTCATTCACCCCCACATGTACAATGACAGAGTCATATTTGTACCTGTTGTTGAGGGACGCAAGTGCGTGCATTATGTGGCAGATCCTGGCACCTGACAGGCAGCTGTTACTTTCTCCTTATTCAACCTATTGAGTGGAACATCAGTGTGCCTCACTATTGAGTCACCTATGACTAGGGTGTTGTGTATGCTGTTTTGCCTTAGGGGCTTTGGTTGAGTGGCACACTGTTTAGGACAGTTATGTGTTACTAGAAAGCATGAACAATGTGGTAGGGATGTTCTTGAATATATAGTGTGTACACTTAGTAGTAGGTTTTATTGAATCTGGCCCTGTCAGTGCACCTAGTTGATAAGGCTGCCACCCATCTCTCTTTCTGCAGAGCAGTCTTGATTTAGACAGTTCTGGCCTGTGGAGAAGGGGACATAAATAATGGTAAAGGTGTCAATATTTTATATGTAAGAATATACTTCTGACTTTTTTCTACATGTCACAGAAATCTTTGATACTACATTTAACATCTTAAAATCATATAAAGTAGCATAAACAACCAACATGGTACACCACAGAGTCTTTATCTTGGTAACAGGGTGAACATAAACAAATATTTTTAATCTGATGATGGCATGGTTTGTCTTGAATAATCTCAGGTTTCAGAAACATGGTCTCACTCTGTGTATCTAAAATGTTGGTAGTCCCACTAGCTGTCCACAAATTTTGTATGGTGATCCATTTATATATATATATTCATACCTCCCAACTGTACAGATTTTCTCATACCTCTCAACTGTACAAATTTTCGCAGAATGTCTATATATATATATATATATATATATATATATATATATATATATATATATATATACAGTATTTTTTTGTAACCGCAACAGTGTTTAGTATGCTGCAATGCAACAGAAGTGGGAAAATGTAAGAAAGCATCTATACCTCAATTTAAAAAAAAATCTCCTAACACAAACTAACAACAGACAGTTACACTTTTTTGTGTACTGTGCTTGAAAATACTTTTGAGCAAACACAGCAAGCACATTTGCCACATTCAGGATAACAAAACAGTCTTCCTGCTGGTGCAGATAAGTGAGTAGTTCAAGTTCTTTGAAGGGTTAACAGTCTCAGATTGTAGTGCTATTAGTTTGACACCTCAGGAAGAGTATGGGGAAAGATCTGTAATTGCTCATAACATGGAACAACAAAATGACAACCCTTTCAAAAGCCTGGAATTTAGCAACTTTATTTGGCAAGAGCTTTCTCTGAATGTTTTTTAACAGGCTCTGAGAAATGTATATGATGGTCAGTCAGTAATAAAATGCAAGCACTCAAGCTACAGAAGGTGTACAAGATGCCTGTGACTCACACTGTTGCCACTGTATCTTAAGGGACTATGAGATCACTTTCTTATGTCTAGCATGGATAATATCAAAGGGGCTTGAAATGGATGATGGAAAGGATCTTTAAAACATAGATAGTGAAGGGGACAGCGTGTCCATTTCCCCTGTATCATCCCTGCGGTTGGCTGCTCGTATCACTCCTGCTTGCTCCTCGGGTGTCTCCCCTCATCAAAATGAAACTTTAACTGGAAAACCCCCCTGCAAAGGACGCCTGCCTCAGACTGCCTATCACAGTGTTACTCCTCCAACCTGCTTAGAATAGCGTCTTGCTCCTCGGGTGTCTCCCCTCATCAAAATTAAACTTTAACTGGAAAATCCCCAGCAAAGGATGCCTGCCTCAGACTGCCTATCATAGTGTTATCCCTCCGACCTGCTTAGAATAGCGTGCAGTTATCTAGACCTACTCTTGGAAGGTATACAACATTGATAATAACCTACCCATAGCGAGCATATTAGCAGACTACCGCAGCGCCTTATCCCCCTCCAGCTACACTGTACCCTAGTCTCTCTTCCCCAAGACCAACTAGTTTCACACTGTACCTCACCCTGTTTTCACCACTAGGTGGCAGCAGACTCCCACTTTAGTGAAACGCTCGCATTCAAGCCAGCGTTTCACTGTCATTCCTAAGCTAAAGTATTCAAGCATCTCTTTCTTGGAAAGGGAAACAATCTGCTCTGCCCTTAATCTCTAATTTGGACCAAATCTTTGCACTTTATCTCCCTCTAGCCTACACTCAGTCCCAACTACAGAGCCCCACTTACTGATTGTTTCTTGCTGCTCTGTGGACCTCTCACACCTACCTGGCTCCTCCTGGCCCTCCTGAACATTACCCATCCGTCTTATCTCCTCCCCTAAGGTGCACTTCCTTCCCTGACCCTATTTCCAGGTGGTGCTATCAGCGGCGCCATCTTTAAAACATAGATAGTGAAGGCGACAGCGTGTCCGTTTCCCCAGTATCATCCCTGTGGTTGGCTGCTCGTATCGCTCCTGGTAGGTCTTTATCTGCTGCTAAATGTAAATGTTTTACTTGCTGTATGTATCTGCTCCATTGTCTGTAACTATTACTGCATTTTGTTTGCTGAGAGTTACTATCTAATTGTACTGCATTATCCCACAAATGGGATGCCAAACAGCCATGTGCAGGAAGGCAGTGTAGCTATATTGATGTTCTAGCATATGAATGTTAATAGCATAAGTATTGCTTCATAACAGAGCTACTGGGACTGAACGCTACAATTTTTTCGCTCCTACTGTTGAGCTACTTTAGGAATGTGCTCCTGGGGTTGTAAGCTGGAATAGAAGCCTTACAGGAATTGCGATTAGCTTCGAGTGAGGTATTGAGGCTGAATGCTTCAGCCAATACTTCTTAAACTCTGCAAGTGGCTCACAATGAGCTTCTGGGGCTGAACACTAGAATAGTCGCCTTTATACTGTGTTCCTTTCCATGTTTTCAGCTTGGATTGAGCTATTGGGGCTGGCAGATATGATAGTTGCTCTTAGTATGATATAAATAGCTTGGAGTGAGCTGTTGGGGCTGAATGCTTACACAGCGGCATGCTAGCATTACTACTCTGCAAACACTAACTGGCTTGGTTTGCACTTTTGGGGTCGAACACTATACTATAACAGTCGCTTCCATACCTGTTTTCATATTTTGTAATTAGCTCCGAGTGAGCTACTGGGGCTGAAAGCTTCAAAAGCTGACTCTATAATAGTAAAATTAGCTCGGTTTGAGCTACTGGGGCCAAATGCCAATATAGTCAGGTTTCTAAAAATGTTTTATTCCTGTAATTAGCTCAGACTGAGCTACAGGAGCTGCAAGCTGACATACTTGTATCAAATAGTTACAATTAACCCGGATTGTACTACATGGACTGAAAGCTACAAACTTTGGCTTTATACATTGTAATTAGCTCAGATTGAGCTACAGGGGATGGACGCTATAATAACTGCTTCTACACTTTCGTCTCAACTACTGTAGATAGCTTGGATTGTGCTACTGGGGCTGATAGCTACTACTGCTTGTTTTTACATTGTATGTAGCTCATATTGAAGACTGAATGTTAACTACTGTGCCTAAATATAACGCAATAGCTGCCTATTTGCTTATGTCATAGCTTTTCTAATGCTGCAAACTACATCTGACTGTGGTCTGCTAATGAATGTTTGTTACTCCTTGCATTTTATTTTTCTAGCTGGTTTTGCAATAGCTGCTTATTTTGTTTTTGCCTTGTTTTAGTTATTATGTGATATACACCATGTACTGACTAATGTCTGTTCATATGAATGCTTGTTATTTCTCTGCATTACATATGTTCCTAGCTGTATTTCCCTACCTATACTTACTCTCTACTCAGCTTCTACCTGAACCCCTACTTACACTCACTCACTCTTTAGCTTCTTTCTAAGCCCCACGCAATTTCTACTTATCCCATTATTCCTGCAAACACTAACAACCTCTCTCTTTCACCTTACCTGGCTGTTCCCACTCCGTTCGCCCTGCGGGTTCACTCTGCTCCCCTACCCTGTCCCCAAATTCCACCCACCCCCAGCACACTTACCTTTATGCTCCCCATCTCCTCCCAGCCTGTCTTATTATCCAATAGATGCTCTTCCCCATTACTCCTCCTACTTATATCCTTCCTACAAACTTACATCGCTCCTCCTCCCTAACAACTTAGTCTCCTCGTCTTTCTTATACTTCTAAGAAAACCGATATCTCCTCATACAACCTCTCTCCTACAAAACCATCCTTCTTCTCCTACTCTACACCAATCTTCTTCACTTTGCTTCTGACATGCTTTCCTTAATTCGTCACACTCTCCTGGCCCCCTGCTTCCTACTTCTGTTCTGAATTCCCTTATTCTGTACCTCATACTCCTCTGATATCTGTCCAATATTACCTACATATATAAGCTCCACACAAACCTACCTTTAGCCACACTCTTACTCCCATTTCCTTTCTATCTCACCTTCACTCATTCAGCCTAACCCTCTGCACCTATTCTACCCTAAAAATTTCTCCACTGCTAACAAACAGAAACATAAACTAATACTAAATCTACCCAAACTCTTACTTTGCAAAACTAAACAGCCAAAGCTCATTTCTTTCAAGACTCTAATCTTAGCTGGAGATAGTCACTCTAACCCTGGTCCCAGCCCCATTACTCGCAATACCTACCCCCTAACTCCTTCCTCCCCTCACAACATCCTAAAACTGTTTACTATCAATGCCCAGAGTCTCAACAACAAAGTTCACCTATTTCAAGCTTGGCTAAGCCATAATCAACCAGCCATCCCAGCCATCTCCGAAACTAGGCTCAAAGCCCATATCTCCGATTCTGATCCTACCCCCCCCCCGATTCCATATTCTCAGAAATGACTGACCACATAAAAAAGGTGGTGGCACTGCACTAGTCTATTCTAGCCTTCTAACCTTACTACCTCTCCAAACTCCAGTCCCACAATTCAATAACACTGAACTTACAGCTGGGCTACTAAAAATAAATAAATAAAAATAAATAAACACAAAAATATCTGCATTATTGCTCTATATATCTCACCTTGTAACAATATCTCCACCCTCGAAGACATTCTCCTATGGGCTTCCACTGAAATTAACTATGAAACCTACATTCTAGGTGATGTAAATATCAATTGGAATAAAGTTAACAGTCCCTCTCCTGCCATATCCATTAACCTATATAACTTCACTCAAATGATTCTCCCCATCACCCAACCTAACAAAATCCTAGTCTCTGATCCAAATAAAGTAACTAACTCTGGCACAATCCCTGACTACATTAGTGACCACCTCCCAGCTTTTATCCATCATGCAACCAACTCCTCACCTCATCAGCACCAATACAAAACACATCTGACACAGATATCCTTCAGAAGGGCCTCACAGAAACGGATAACTGGTGCCAGAGCCATGGCCTAAAGTTAAACGCCAAGAAATGCATAGTCATACCCTTCGGGAAAAACAAGGTTACCCCTAGCTACCATATAGGTGGCAATCCACTGAGCACAGAAGAAGTCATCAGGGATCTGGGGACCCAGGTTGACAGTAGCCTTTCGTTTGACACTCATGTTGCTAAAGTAGTTAGGAAAACCTTCTACATTGCCCACCTGATCATGAAGGGATTCACATCTAGATCAAGGGAGGTCATCGTCCCCCTGTACTCATCACTCATTAGACCTATGATTGAGTACAATGCCCCATTCAGAATGTATCTGACCCGACACCTGCAGCAGCTGGAAAGGCCCCAAAAGTTCCTCACCAAAAGGATAAGGGGTCTCAAAAATATGTCTTATGCTGCCCAACTGAAAGAACTCCAGCTCTATTCAGTCTCATACCGCTTGCTCAGAGGTGACCTGTGCCTGACATATAAGGCCATGTCAAACCCAGATTTGATGAATATGCTTCACCTCAAAAAATCTAGATCCCTCAGAACCACAAGGGCAGGAGACTTAAACCTTGACACGGTTATTAATAGAACGTGCTGGAGGGACAAATTCATCACCCAGAGACTCCCTATGCTGTGGAACAAAATCCCGGTACATGTGAGGCAGAGCACCTCGCTGGCCTTGTTCAAGAGGAATCTTGACCAATGGATGGGAGATCGCAGATATACCCCAGGGATTACTTCAGTGTCACTGCTTGACAGAGGCACAGCAAAATAATAGGCATAGTTTTATTCAAACTAAAGGGGTGGCGAAAGCCACATAACTATGGGCTAGGCTTATAAATGCCCTTGGGCAGATAGCCTAGTATGAACCTATGAACCTATGAATACATTCTTACTCGTAACCTGAGTAACTTCAACCCCATAATTTTCTCTAACATGCTCAAACAAATGGACTGGCGCATTCTAAACACCCTTCCACTTGACAGTGCCATAGACTTCTTCAACTACATCTTCCTAGACACTCTAAACTCTCTAGCCCCACTAAGAAATAAAAGGATAAAGACTAATTCAGCTCCCTGGCTAACTAAAGATACAAAACAAATTATGCTCCAAAGGGACAAATTATGGAAGCTTTACCAAAACAACAAATTGCTCAATACCTTGCTCCAATACAAACAACTCCATAACTCTGCAAAACAGCTTATCACTAAGGACAAAAAAATCCTACTATATCAAGCTACAGTCCAACAATAATAAAAACCACAAGCAATTCTGGAAATCAGTAAACTCTCTTCTTAATCCTGGCTCCAAGAATAACCCCTGTCCTGACCCTAGTAAATCCAACCTTGAACTAGGCTCTGAATTTAACTCATTTTTCATAGAAACTATTTCTGAATTGACCAAGACTTTCCCCAGCGATAACCCACCAGTCCCTCACTTTTCCCTATCTAATTCCCCTAATAGTCATCTCTTTATGTTTGAGCTCAAACCTGTCTCCACTAACTTTATAAAAAAACTTCTATCGAAACCTAAACCTTGTTCTAATGCTCCTGACAATATTCCCTCCACCTTCCTAAAATGTGCTGCTGATGGAATAGCTCTCCCAATTAGCATCATTATTAACAGATCCATAAATGAATCATATGTCCCCAAACTCTGGCGCTCAGCTTATATAAAGGAGGCAAAAACTCCAACATCTCAAACTTCCGCCCTATCGCTCTGCTCTCACCTATATCCAAAATCCTAGAAAAGTGTATCCACCTCGAACTTATGCCTTTTCTTACCCAAAACCATCTTCTTACACCTACCCAACATGGCTTCCGCCCAGGCCATAGCACTATAACTGCACTACTGTAATTCCTAGAACCGTCAATCAAGCCCGAGACTTTGGACACTTGGTCTCTACAGTTTTGCTAGATCTATCTAAAGCATTCGATACTGTTTCCCACAAACACCTTCTCTTTCATCTCTCTAATCCTCATCTCTCATCACACACTTTATCCTGGTTCTCCAGCTACCTATCTGATAGATCTCAAGCAGTAAAATGGAATAACTCCATCTCTTCCTTCTTACCTACCCCAACTGGTGTACCACAGGGATCTATCCTTGGGCCCATGCTTTTTAACATCTTTATCAACAATTGTCACACTGCCATTCCTGACACCAAAGTCATTCAATACACAGACGACTCAACCTTAGTCTGCTCTGCCTCCAACCTCTCTGAACTGCTCAACAAAAAATAAACTGCTTTTTCAATAACAGAAGAATGGATGCACCAAAATCACCTCTCTCTATTAATGCTAACAAATCAAAAATTCTACTCCCCCCCACTAAGACTTACTCCTACAACAAAAGTACTTTCAACGTCCTTAGCCAAACCAACTCACCTATAGAAGTGGTTCCCTCTGCTAAACTTCTCGGCATTACTATTGACGAATACCTCAAGTTTGGCATCCACATTCAACAAAATATTAAAAAAACCCTCCAAAACTAGGCATGCTATACAGGAATAATCGTTTCCTCTCAAACTCCACTAGGCAAACTCTGGCCACTACTTATCTTCTTCCCTTCTTATTATATAGAGCACCTCTCCTTACCAATCTAACCACCTCAACCTCCTCCAAACTAGAAAACTGCTATAATAAAATCTCTAAATTTTCCACCAAATCCAGAAATTCCACCCATCACTGCCTTACCCTACAATCTCTGAATTGGCATGAACTCCCAAACTACCTAAACTACCTCCAACTTACCACTGCACACAGACTTATATTTCAACCTACTAAATGTCCTGCTCTAGCAAATATCTTTCCCTCTTACACCCCCAGCAGAACGCTCAGATCCAAACATCAAAACTTAATTGCTATACATAAGCCCAAACGTCCTTCTGGCCAACTTCTCCTCTCTTTCTCCTTAGGAAAGAAATGGAATTCCCTTCCTTCCACTCTTAGAACTATACCAAACTCAGACAACTTTAAATCCCAGCTTTCAAATACCTCTCCTCTAAATGGAAATGTGCTTGCTTTCACCCTACCTAAATCCAACTAAATATTTGCCACCAGGATGCTTTCTTACAGGTTCCTAACCTCTCTAGTATTCTCCCATAGTTACTTCACCTTGAGTATGTCTATACTCTCTACAATTTCCAAGAGTTACTAATCATACAACATAACTGTGTAAATATTGTAAATGGCATCTTACTTTAAATGAGTGCATGCAAAGTGTTTCTACCTTTATTTTTAAAGGTGTGTTTCTTAGAATGTTTGCATAAATGTATCTTTATTACCTATTGAACAACAATAAGCTATTTTGTTTGACTGTGTGACTCTGTACAGACTTTGTAAACTATGTGCGACTCTGTACAGACTTTGTAAACTGTCCTATACAATGTATCTCTCTGTAAGTCCTATACTTTGTATCTCTGTTATCTATTATATCTGTACTGTATTATGTTTCCGGGAGCTTTTCTCCCCATGCCTCCACTGAAAACGGGTCCTTTGGGCCCAGTGGACTTCCCCGGTAATCAAACTGGAAATAAATAAATAAATAGGAGGTAAAAAAAGCACTAAAACAAAATCACGTATTGTACCAGTGTGAGATCTTTTTGGAAAACCATTAACAATTTTATAAGAAGCACCTTAAGCTATTTTAATGAATTTAAATACCTCAAAAAAGAAACTACAATGAAAAAAAAAAACATTTTTGAGTTCCAAGGTAGAGTTTTCCTTCAACTTGTAGCAAAATGGCTTTTTTCAAGGTTAAGCAGTGGTGCTCATTTATACCATTTACACGACAATGTGCGATTAAATCAGCAGAGTTTGTTAGAAATAGATTGTAAGGTGGCTGCACGTTTACAAAGACTGATGCAATTAGTGAGAGACCATGCTGAAGCTGAGAGACAGAATACCTTTATCAGTTACTGATCTGGTGTGGTGGAAGAGAAAGAAATTTAATTTATTTTCTTTTCCTAGAACAGGAGAGAGTTAATCTTTTATGAGTGCTGACAAGATTTACAGTGAATGTAAAGTGAGCAGGTCTGTCTGTAGTAGAACAGGTGTCAAAGCTGCCACTTTATTTATTTATTTATTTATTTTATTTTACATTTGTTGACCGGGCTAGTCTAACTGGATATATGTCCATTTTCAGTAGAGGCCCGGGAAGAAAAGCTCCACATAAAACGGATAGACACAAAGAGCATTAAAAATTCAGTTACAGAACATTACACTTCAAATACAGATAGTTTGTCAGACTAAAACAAGTGTTTAAGGTAGTTTAGCATACTTGACGAAACAGAAAAATAGAACAAAATATAAGATAAGATAATCCTTTGTGTTTTGTTTTGTGAACACTGTAGGAAGAAAGTATTCAGAAGGATATGGAAGATTCCCATCTCAGAGTTAAAGTAAGGACCAGAAGAAGAGACTAGTTAAAAACAGGATTGGGAGAGTAGGTGGAGGGGCAGAAACTCATCAAGAGACAGAAAGATGTCCAATCCATCTTTCTTTGGTACAGTAAGTGCAACTAGAAGGTATAGGCCTTAAAGTGGCAATAAGGTGAGTAAGTAGCCTGGGAAGAATGATTGTAATGAAAATAGACAGAGAAAGTCTTAGTCAGGGTTTGAACAGGGACATAGCCAATGGCTTGTAAGGTATAGTTTAAGTTTCTTTTTGAAGAGTGTAGTAGAAGACAGAGATGTAAGTTCACTGGGAAGTAGGTTCCAACTTTTCCCCACTGTATTAGAGAAAAGGGAATCTCCTGCTTTATTGCTGGTTTTATGTCTAGATACCAGAATTTTATTGGCTGAGCGTAGGTTTGTAAGATTTTTATATGAGCAAATTAGGGTGATAAAGGGTTTTCTGGGCAATAATTAGTTGATGAAATAAAATTTGATTGTGCAATTCAAGCCAATCCAGCTGCTTCAGATTTTGGCAGTGGTGGGTTTGAAAATGGGAGCTGGTAGCAAATCTGGCAATATTATTGTAGGAGACTGCCAGCTTATGGAGGGTGCTTTTGGATAGATTTATATATATAGGTGAGGCATAAAAGAGAGTAGAGATAAGGTGGGTGTGGGCAATAGTAGTTCTAGCTATGGGAGTAAGGAAGGGCTTAATTTTATAGAGGGAGCCTAGTTTTTTGTTTACTGATTTGATTAGGGTGTTGATATGAGTGTCATAATTAAGGCTGTGGTCAATAGTTACTCCTAAGAGTTTGGTAGTAGTATTAGGAGATATGACTGTACCAGTTTTAGATTTGATAGAGAAGTTAGGTGGGGTGGACTTTTGTGTAGGAGTAAACAGCAAGAGTTTAGTCTTTTTGGGGTTAAGGAGGAGACACCACTGTAGAAATCATTCTTCTACAAGATCAAAGGTATTCTGGGTGAGGGACAGCAGTTGAGAAGGCCCTGTGGCAGATGATATTAATGTGGAGTTCGTCTGCATATTGTATTGTTACAGCTTGGGGGATACTAATAGATAGATCATTTATAAAGATAGAGAACAGAAGAGGGCCCAAAATGGATCCTTGGGGTACACCAAGGGTGACAGGTAGGTGGGAGGCTAGAGTGTTTTCCCATAGCACTGCCTGTTGCCTATTGTCTAGGTAGGACATGAACCACTGTAATGCTCGAGTATCAAATAAGAGGGACTTGAGAAGATTTAGCAGTAGCTGATGGTTAACCATGTCAAATGCTTTTGAAAGTTCAATAAAGACAGCAGAGGACAGGGTATTATTGTTGCGATTTTTGTTAATGTGGTCAGAGAAGGAAAGGAAGGCAGTAGTGGTGCTATGGAAAGGTCGAAAGCAGTGCTGAGAGCTGGCTAATAGGCTATTTTGAAGAAGGTGGTGTAATAGTTGACGGTGGATGCATTTGTCCATAACTTTAGCTATGGGAGAGAAGAGGGTGATTGGACAGAAGTTAGAAAGTTCTGCTGAGTTGCCACCTTTGTGTAGTGGGATATGTGAGACTTTCCAGATGGATGGGATAGTACCTTCAATAATGGTTCTATTTATTAGAATAGAGATAGGGTAGGCAATAATTTTAGCTGCAATTTGAAGATATTTAGAAGGTAAGAGGTCTGCTGAGGGGGTAGAGGGTTTGAGTTTTTGAAGGAGGGTACAGATGAGGGATGTGGGGATGGGGTGGAGAAGGAAAGTGGGTGGTGAGGTATGTGAGGAGGAGGGCAGATTAGAGGACACATAAGGTAGAGAGTTAGCAAGTGATTGGATAGCTTCAGTAAAGTAGTTATTGAAGGAGTCAGCAATTTGTTTGGGAGTGTCATGGGTAATTCCAGATGGGGTTGGTGTTTTAGAGTTGCTTGGATGAATATTGAATATATTGATACCTGACCAGAATTTCTGTGGACTTTGATGGTTGGTATGTTGAAGTTGAAAGAAGAAGTTTATTTGTCTGATATTATAGATGCTTTAGTAGAGTTTCTAAGTTGTTTAAATTCTAAGTGATCAAATGGGTCTTTAGAGGTACACCATTTGGCCCAGAATTTGTTTCTTAGCAAACTTTTTTCTTAGTTTCCTTAGTAAGCCATGGTGCTGTTTTGGTAGTGTTCCTAAGAGTACAAGGAGGGGCATGGTAGTCTAGGATTTCAAGGAACTTGGAATTGAAGTATGCCACAGCTTCCTCAAGTTGGAGGTGTTTTAATGGTGCCCAGTTACATACACTCAGTTAATTTAGGAAGTGTTCTGGGTTGAAATGTTTATTTCAGCGAGTAGTTCTAAAAGTTATAGGGCAGGGTATATTAATCTTTTGCCGAATTATATAGGTTAGGGATTGATTACTAATGTCATCTGGCAGGATACCTACATTATAGGTTATGGACTGGGTATTTATTAGGATCCAATCTAGGGTGGTTTCTTTGTTGGTGGGTCAATGTTTTTTAAAATAATGTTTTTTATATAAGTATTCTATGAACCAAATGTACTTAAAATCTGTCTTTTTTAGGATAAGTAAACTGTGGGCAATGACATCAAGTTACTGTTTAATTGTTTAATTGGATTATTGTTCTATTGTTTTATTGCATTAATTGGTTCATTATGATGGTTATAAAAGGAGAGCATTTGGTATGTAGCAGGATGTATGTTTTTGGTTCTGACGAAGATATTCGAAAACGCAGTTTTTTGGAGTACAGTGTTAGACTGGTGTGTTATTAAAGTCGTTTTATTCAACTTTGTTGTTTCAAGTCTTTGGACCCTTATTTGGCTTCTCTAGAGCGAAACTTGGTTGGTTATTAGTTGTGTTTTTTTCGCTCTTCATCTCCTTTGTGGTTCATTGTTTAGCTCGTGATGGCTGAGGCGCCAGGGGTAGAGACTGACAACGAAATTTCAACCAACGTAAGAGGGGAACTGAGGAAAGCTATTGGTCAGCTTTCCCAGTTGGTGGAGCTGTTGACACCCTTGTGCAATTCTGTAGTTTCCGCTGTTTCTAGTCAAGCGGGTTTGCCTGTAACCACTGGTACCCGGAGGAAAGGCAATTCTACCAGTGTACCTAACCGGACTAATGGTGACGATCCTTCCAAAACCCCTTTGGGCTCATCAGACTGTGATTTGGACAATTTTCCAAACTTATTACGCTCCAATTCCTCTTTTGAACACGAAGGGCAAAACGGACATTCTGCAGCTCCTAAAGAACAACGAGCACTTAGAAATCAAGGTGACTTTTCACACAACAACACCTTTGTTGATTACAATTAATTTTTGGATAGACAATATAGTTTTCACTATTCAGAAATTTCTCCCTCACATTCAACGACTATTACACCTACTTACAGGGAGAATCTTGATTTATTATTCTTTTACATGGACAAATATAAAAGGTTAGGTTGTGATTCTACTTTTTTGTCTGAATGTTTAAACAAAAACGTAGTTTCCAAAGGACTACGTGTTTGTAAATACCCAAACAGGGTTGAGGAGGGTTCGGTTTTTCATAAAGAATTGATCCAGATTTTTGATAAATGTGGTCTGGATGTGGTGAGGGCAATTTTGGCAGAAAATGAAAGAATTAGAACTTCCCTTCTAGATAAAATGAATATTATTAACAACAGGATTGTTAATGATTTGTTATTTACTGTTGAACCTGAAAAGGTTTTGTATTATAACATTTTCTCACAAATAGATAAGGAATGTATTCACAATATGAAAAGAAAGGTGGGAAAGTTGGAGAGAGACATCAGGGAATATCGGCAGGGGACAGCCTATCCTAAACCTAAGGCTTACAATTCCTATCGGTCTACTAATAGTAGGCACGATCTACCTGCTGGGGTTGAAGATGGTATTTTAGAAAACCCACAGGATGTTTTCAAAAACAGTCTGCAAGACATCCCTTTAGACTATCCACCCCCCCCCCCCACGGAGGTCAGACAGGATACGCAATCAGAATCCAGTGTTTTACAATTATCCCAACTACAGGAACAACAGGAGGACTTAACACATCTACTAACAATTAATAATATTACACAGCGGGGCAACACTTTTGAGTACAAAAATTATAAAATTTTTAATTACAGTAACTTGGAGATTGATTTGGAATATTTTAATTTACTCTCAAAAGGTTTTAAATTCATTCCTATCAGAAAAACAAGCATTCCTAGAGCCACTGTAGATTTAAAAAACTTTTTTTAAGGAAACAAAACCTATCTTTAATGTTCCAGGATACCAATTTCAAATCCGGTGAGCTACCTATTTTAAAGAAAAGAAGTACCATGAACCCCCCCCTCCACCCCCAGCTTAAAAACCTAGAAAAGTTGTTGGAAAAAGAGATTAGAAATACCATCAAAGGACACAGAATAGTTTTCAATTTAACCCAAAATGAAAATCATTTATTGATTTTCTTAAAAAACAACAAGACAATAAGAATTATGCAACCCGATAAAGGGGGTGGAACGGTTCTTATGGACTCTATTCTATATGAGTCTAAAATGAAGGACAGTTTACTTGACACTTCAAAATATTCCAGAGCATCGATCAATGAGGTCAATATTGCCAAATCAAAAATTAGTCTTTTAATCAATGACTTATTGTTAGAAGGTTCCATAGATTTGGACATATACAACTTTTTGAACAACCCAAATCCCAGAGTTCCTTCAGTCTTTGGAATACCAAAGATACACAAAGACCCTGATGACCCTCCATTACGACTCATAGTTTCCTCAGAGGGTTCCGTGACTACACCTTTGGCTAAGTTTATTGATGTGAAACTAAAGGACTTGGCCAACCAGGGTAACACGGTTTTAAAAGATTCATGGGACTTTTTGAGACAGGTCAAATCTAACCTCTATTCCTCAGATATTACTTTTGTGACTCTTGACATTGTGAACCTGTTTGGTTCCATTCCACATGAAATTGGTCTCGAGTGGCTTGAGGAGAGCATGAGAGAGTATGGTGGTCTTTCTTCTGATGACTTCAAAACATGTCTTTTGTTAATGGAAGTTACCCTGAAAAAGAACTTATGTATTTCGAAGGTGAATTTTATAAACAAGAAAGAGGAGTGGCCATGGGGGCCAAATGTGCCCCCTCTTATGCCAACATAGTTTTGTCATGGTGGGAGCATCTATTTGTTAACAATTGTGAATATGTCAAGTCTTGGATTTTTTATAAACGGTTCCTGGATGATATTTGTATCTTTTGGATAGATTCCCAGGAAAGATTCTTTGAATTTTTAGCTTATCTTAAGAATACAACCAATTTTCTAGACTTTACTTACAATTTAAATCAACATGAATGTATTTACCTAGATGTTTCTTTAACCAAGTTCAACAACTCTTTCAAATCTAACATTCATCGGAAAAAGACTTTTTCGAATTTATATTTACATTTCTCCAGCGGTCACCCCTTTTTACAAAAAAAGAATCTCCTTAAAGGGCAACTGGTGAGGTGTAGCCGTATGACCTCCGACGACCTAGAGTTTGTCAATGATGCCGGATTTATTATGGATTTGTTCAGAGAGAGGGGTTATGCAAAAGAGTTGGTTAGAGGGTTGTTTATGGAGGTATTAGAGGGGAGAAAGTTCAGATGTGCACCTATTTTAGGTATGGAGGAGGTTAGTTCAACTACTAACAAAAATATTACCAATTGTTGGGAAAAAGCATATGTCATGGATTATACTGGAGATTCCTACATTATAAAACAGACCATTACACGAGAATGAGATAGGTTTAAACAGTTCACTGATTTGGAACACATACACAAGGAACCTTTAAGTTTTACATACAGGAAAGATTTTAATTTTAAGAACATGCTTGAATTTGGGGGTAGTTTGAACCACAAATCTAGAACGGGTAAGGTTGGAACATTCAAGTGTGGTTCTTGTACGCAATGTCAGTACATTGCCAATATTACCAGTATTCATCTTCCCAGCAGAGACAGGCAGATTGTTGCTAACGCATACTCTAATTGCAACACCTGCGGTGTTGTATACATTGCTACTTGCCAGTTCTGTCATTCCTTTTATGTGGGAAAGACAGAAAGGAAGTTAAAGTCTAGAATTTACGAACACCTTTATGAAATTAGAAAATCTAATGGAAACAATGCATTATTTCGACATACCCAGACATGCCAACAAGCCTCTTTCCTCTTTTTTTGTTTTGGAAGTGGTTCCCAAAGAAGTTAGGGGTGGTATGTGGGAAACTAAGCTGGAATATAAGGAACTTTATTGGCAGATTATACTGGAGGCCAACACAAATCCTGGTCCCAGTGACATGATTTCTCTCCTCCCTGTTCTCAAACTAAGGGCAGCCAAATTATGAGTTACAATAGCATCTTTGTCCACTAGATGGTGCTCAATGTAATAGTCATTTTAATAATAACTTTTTATTTTTAGATGGTTCATTCATTTTTTTGTATTAAATTGTTTGGTATTTATATTTAATTTCACACAAATTCAATGCATCAAATTCTTATTAGTTTTTTTAAAAAACAATGTTTTTTAAAATAATGTTTTTTATATAAGTATTCTATGAACCAAATGTATTTAAAATCTGTCTTTTTTAGGATAAGTAAACTGTGGGCAATGACATCAAGTTACTGTTTAATTGTTTAATTGGATTATTGTTCTATTGTTTTATTGTTTTATTCCATTAATTGGTTCATTATGATGGTTATAAAAGGAGAGCATTTGGTATGTAGCAGGATGTATGTTTTTGGTTCTGACGAAGATATTCAAAAACGCAGTTTTTTGGAGTACAGCGTTAGACTGGTATGTTATTAAAGTCGTTTTATTCAACTTCGTTGTTTCAAGTCTTTGGACCCTTATTTGGCTTCTCTAGAGCGAAACTTGGTTGGTTATTAGTTGATGTTATTACCTGGAGGAAGATATGAGCATAAAATGTAGATGGACTTACAAGTATTTAGTTGTAGCTTAGTGATAAGAATTTCAGAGCTGGTATTGGATGGTGGGTGAGCATCAAGTAGTGAAAGTTGGAGCCCTGCTTTGTATATTAAGGCCACATCACCACCCTTCTTGTTAAGGCGATCCACTCTTAAAATGTTATATCCTGGAGGGGTGATTTCATAGTCTTGGGTTGATGGTTTTTGCCATGTTTTGGTTAAGCAAAGGATGTCAAAGTCATGTATATCCAGTAGGGCATGAAGACGAGTAACTTTATTATTCACACTTCGTATATTTAAGTGAGCCACTTAAGATAAATCATGCAATGGCAGCCTTAAAATGTGTAAAATTCTCTAATCTCGCATTCATATTCACTACCATTTTTGTGCCTCATAAAACTACTTGCAGTACTGACAAAATAAGTCTGTTATCATTAACACAGTCATATAAAAGTACAATGGAAACCATTTGTTAGTTGAATTATAAAACATTTAATCGCTGAGGAGTTGCATAAAAATTAACACTTTTTATCCAGCAACTGGTCTTCCTCATTTCATCTTCTTTAATTCCCTCTGCACTATTACATCTCCATCGTAAAATTAATTTTCCAACTCTATCAAGTTTTGTTCTCGACTTTATCCTGCTTTTATTAATAACTTGGATAGTATAATCTCTCACTTAATTATTAAGCTTTACCTTGAATTGGTCCCATTTCACCATCAAGATTTGCTGGTCCTGTCTCAACCAGCTCAGATTATTCTCAATTAAATCCTTACATCAATCAATAAAAACACCTTGCTTTATACAACACATAGGAAAATGCCAATGTCATTCCATAAAAGAGGATACCAATGTATGCAAAAAGCACTACAAAGGAGCATTAACTGAAACAACTATTGGAGCAACCTCATTAACTGAATATACATGTTCACTGTTTACATATATACATGCATCTGTATCTAATTATATCAGTATGTAATCTATATTTATATCTACTGAAGTAACATGCACACTGACTAGACTCTTAACTTAATATCAGAGACAAAGGTATGGCCCAGCACTCTAAATTCCAGCATATCTCCCCATAAACAGCATACCATGAACTCAAGCCCATCTCCGATTTCTGCAGCACTTGTTTTATAGTCCAGCCTCCCAAAGAAGCTGCAATTCCTTTATAAAAAAATCCTTCATCATTACTCTAGTCTTGACTCCTCCCTTTTTACAATCTATGGGGGCAAAAATAATATGTATAGAAATAACAGTCACCCCTATGAATCCTTTTACCACACTCCCACATAAAAACTGCTGACATCTAATAATAAATTATCTAATGCTGGTATGCATTTCCTTGAGAAAAGCAATGCCGCTCCACTTCCTCTTGTTCCAGCAAAGGATAATACTACTTCCTCAGACAACCAACCTCTTATTAAAGCATCATGGTCTTGATTATCTATGTCTCTTATAATAAAACTAATCAAGATTAACATTTCCTTACTGGTTCAGCAATACCCATATTTATGGGGACATGATAAAATGAAGTACTTAGGAGTATGGATTAAAAAGCATTCTATTACGGCAGCTAAGGATATGTGGGAAGAGACTAAAAAGATAATACATAAACTGAGAAACTGAAAGCTCTGTTTTAAGGATATGGATAACAAGCTACAAGCAGTGAAAATGCTTTTAGTCCCTTTAGTTTTATACACAGGTCAAAAGAGGATAGCAATTAATAAACAGTTATTGAAGGATGTTATCTGGGAGTGGAAGAAGCAAGAGTCAAGTGGAACAAGTTGATCCTTCTTATAGAACAAGGTGGTCTGGTATTATCTGATTTGAAGAGCTATAAAGTTAAAGCTTCTACACATAGCATAAGGAGAAAAGTTATAATTCAAAGTGGAAAGGGATGATGATGATATAGGAGGGAAGTTCAAAAAACAAGGAGAGACTGGGATTTCTGATGCAGTTCATTAAGCAGTATGGCAATAACCATACAGAAAATTACATTCATACAGTATTAAAAATATTCTAAAGACTATGCCAACATGGGAATGCAGAAAGGAGATTCTGCCAATAGTGATGATTGCAATTAGGGGTATAGTGAACAGGTAACAGGGAGCTGGAATTTACTAGAGAAAACAGGCAAAGGAGCCAAGGTACTGGGAGCAAATAATCAGAGAGGGAAAAGTACTAAAATAGGAAGAGGCCAAGAATAAATTTGGACTTTAGGCTAAAGATAGCTTACTCTATCAAGGATTGATATCAGAATACAGGCAAAGAGAAAGAAACAGTGGGATCCTAACTGAAAAACCAGCATTGGTAGCATTTTAATAGAATCTAGAACAGAAGCTGCTCCTAAAAGGGGATAATTACTAGGGCACATAAAGTATTGCATGACAACTATCGGAATCAATCAGAGGACATAAGAAAGGATTGGGAAGAGAGGTTGGATAAGCAATTCAGAAAAAAAAAACAATGGAAGAATATATGTATGGCTCCCAAATATGCAACAAAGTCTAGAAGATTTGGATTTTCACTTGGAAGTGTTTGCATAGGTATTTTATTCCCCAAGCACACGCCAAATAATTTTTCTTCATGTAGACTGCAAATGTTGGTGTGATAAAGAAGAAAGATGTAATTGGGAACATATTTTTGGGAGTGTAATGAGTTGGCAGAATTTAAAAGTTCCCTGCAGACTACTCTGTCAGAAATAGTAGGTGACCAAATTGATGTAACTAAGGAAATTATTTTTTGACATCTCACTCAGCTCTTAATTGCTTATGGGTTTGGTACAGGGGTTAGGGTGTTTACCTTACAGATACAATATGCAGGGTTGAATCTCCTCTTTGAGGGAAATTTGCTAGGCTTAAAATGGCTCACAAGGGCAGCTAGCCTACTACTCATTTATGAACCTGTAATACAGAATCGGAATTGCCTAAAGAGAGTAAGGCCTTGTTGAGTTTAATTCTGGTGGCTGCTAAAAAATCAATTAGTAGAAAATGGAAATCAAAATGTAAACCAACTGTACTAGCAGTAGTGAATAGTAATGAATGTAGTGACAGAGACAAAGGAACTGGAAGAGGGATACCTATCAAATAATCAAATGGACAAATTGTTGAACATCGTATGGTCGAACCCATATCACTGACAATTCAGACCATTAAAACAAACTCAAAACAAAGGCAACACCAGCATACACCACAAAAGCTACTTTTGTAGGGGGAAGCCCCCCTCCACTAATTATATATACCAACTTCAAGATTGCAATACAGTGAGTAAAACGGCAAATTTCCTAATCCCTACTGTAACGTGATCTCAGTCAGAATGGTTCAACGGACTCAATTGTTGATTATATGGCTTCGACTATATGACATTCAAAAATTTGTCCATTTGATTATTTCATAGGAATCCCTTAGAAAAGGGTAGGAGCAAATTACATAAAAAAATGGAAACTGTCAGAAGAAGACATGCAGAATAATGTTTTGGAGGAGGAATTAGGTTTAAGGAAAGGCAGGAATTGAATGAGCTATGTAATGTTTTGTACAGAAGATTATCTGTGATATTTAATGTTTGTAACTGAAAATATGTCAATATGGTTTGTTTTCATTTATATAAATATATGATTGCCTATAGTAAATAAATAATCTGCTATTTTGACTGGATTGGTTAACTCATTAACATTTCATATAAGAAAATATCCCCGATCTGTATGATTTTTCAGCCCCCCCCCCCAAAAAAAATCAGTCTCGAAAAATATTTGCTCTGAATGCCCTCCCCTAAAGCACATAGTTTTCTAGGCATCCATAACATGAACTGGGACAGTTTTTTCATGCATTCTAGATAAAGATGAATCTAGAGACTGCAACAAAAAACAACCAACCTTTCAAACTGTTTACAGTAAAGGACAACTGAAACACAATCTCAAACATACAGAAAAATGTAACACTGTTAAAAGAAAAAGTTTTAGTTCATCCAGTTCCATAAACAAAAATATGTGTGTACAGTTATCCACTGATAATCAAATACAGAGATTTCCTAGGTGTCCTACATCCACCAATTAAATGACATTTAGAGAAAACCAGCAGTGGTCACAATTCCCCCCACTAAGGTCTTAAATGGAGTTGTATTTTTTTATCACTTTAACAGCACTTCATACTCATCCGTAATACAAGGTTAACATATCAAGCACTGAAAATATCAGAAAATAACAGGACCCCCTATTCCACCAGCCATCCTTCACTATGCTCATATTTTCCACTTTAACAATGACCATCAAAGCCTTTACTATAAACAAAGTTATGACTACTATACTGTACAATAATCTTCCCATTCTGTATTACTCTGTGAAATTAAATGTAACAGTAACTGGTAACCATTACTTCTCAAGCTAATCTTTTAGACAGGGTAAATGCTTCCTCCGCCACTCATTTTTGGGTCTATATTATAACAATGAATGATCAGACGATCGAATGTTGTTATATCGACCCCTAAAGCACAAAAACTCAAAACAGCGAACAACCAGAACAGAGATTTTTTTCCCCAGGGGAAAAAATTTGCTGTTGTGGCCATTCGCTATTTTGCCAGTTTAACATTTAGTGTTCCAACTAACAGCATTCAATCATCTGATCATTCACTAAACTAAAATAGACCCTCATTTTTAATTAGCTAAATTAATAATAACCCAAGTGCAGTTAGTTCTTCCATACTTCCCCAGCCTGTCTGGCATACTATGTACAGCTTCTGTTGGCTAATACTAACTTTAAAAGGCACTAAGCCCTCTTGTTTAACAGATCTTCTGAACATATCTAACTTATTAAACAGGCAACTTGCATACTTCATTTGAACTTGCCTTTTCACCACTCTTAACCTATATTATCTCTTCCCCGTTTTCAAGTTAGCATCATACTCATGGATGGCTGACAATATTTCCCATGAATTAACAAAAGTATTCAATCCACTAGAAAATACACTCAGAATGCAGCAGGATAAAAGCAATCAAAGCTTTAACTGCATCAGAAGATGTGAATTCAGTACTCCGGAGTGAATTTACGTATTATTCCCTAAGGTACAACAACTAGCCTAGGCTAGGCATAATTTACATTTCACAGAAACATGTGCATTTAATTGAAGGTCTTGATATGCACCCAATAGCTACTTCAGCTCATATGCCAATAATAACTAAAATAAAAATACAGGATAATGAAATAAAAATGAGACACTGGTCCTTTCCTACTGATCTGTTGATAAGAAAGGAATTTAAGGAATGGGTAGTGAAAATTATTCAGGAGCTATTAGGTAAGATAGGCATTTCTTCTGAAAATATAGCTAGGGAGTGGTATAAAATTAAAGTGGAGTTTAAAAATAGGGTGAAAATAAAAGGAAAAGGAAATATGGTTAACAAGTAACAATTATTTAGAGGGACTGACATATGTTAAAGTATTGCAGAATAAGGGGAATCTCACAGAACTACAGAATGCTAAAAGAAGATAAGGGATTACCTCTATAATATCTCTGAGTTTAGAAAGACTGCTGTTAAGCAACCGTTTTTTGATAACTTTAGAGTACAAAAACTTATAGCACAAGGACTCAGGCAACAGGAAATAGAAAGGACAGTTGCCAAGCTTAGGGAGCCTATAACAATGAAGGCAACTAGAGATCCTATAGAGGTATTACAGATACTATGGAAATTCTATGAAAGTTTGTATAAAGCAGAGAAATATGGAAATCAAGAAAAGGTACAAATGGAAATGTTTATGGAAGAATTAAATATGCCGATGTTAGAGGTAGATGAGACTCAGTTACTAAGAGTTAGGATAGGAGGAGATGAGATAAAATGTTGATGTATAACCAATCTACAAGAAAGCACCTCAGGAGTGGATGGTATTCCTGTGGAAGTTTGGAAGCTAGGAGGAAAAAAAACTGATAAAGATCTGGAAAGTTTTGTTTAACAGTATTTTAAAAGGAGACGTACCAACATCCTGGAAGAAAGCGGTGGTAGCTGTAATACATAAAGAGAGTAATGATCCATCAGCTCCAGCTTCTTACAGGCCCGGAGGCAAACATTTGCCAACATTAACAGAACACTGATGATCCAGAGGGAAGCAGAATGTAAGTAAATATCACTATTGTTGGTGGGTCTTGATGCAGAAAAAGCATTTGATAGCGTAAGCTGGGACTTTATGAGCAGCGCAATGGAAGCATTAATATTCCCTGATAAAATTATAAGGTTGATTAGGAGGATATATGAGGAATCAGTGGCAAAAATTAAAGTGGGTGAGGTCTTCTATGATAATTTCTGCTTGAGCAGAGGAACTAGGAAGGGGTGTCCTCTTTCTCCTTTGTTATTTGCATTATATTTACAACAACTGGCAAAGAAAATAAGTGACTCAGAAATTCAAGGACCTAACTGGTATGGTAATCAAGAAAAGCTGGCTCTATTTGCAGATGATATTATTTTATACCAGACAGAACCAGAAAAGGACATTACAGTGTTATGAAAAATTTTGAGACAGTTTTACATCTTTTTGGGATACAACATTAATGAAGCTAAAACAAAGGCAACTGCAGTAAATTATGTACCCACACACAAACTGGTTCAGTAATATCCATATTTATGGGGACATGATAAAATGCAGTATTTAGGAGTATGAATTAAAAATGATGCGGGTGTGGCAGCTAAGGATATGTGGAAAGAGACTAAACAAAAGATAATACAAACACGGAGAAATTGGAAGCTCTGTTATATGGATATGTATAGTAAGATACAAGCAGTTAAAATATTTTTAGTCTCTTTAGTCTTACACACAGGTCAGGCATATTTTTATCAACCAGCAATTAATAAAGAGCTGAAGGATTTTATCTGGGAGAGTAAGATGTTAAGTGGGATAAGCTGATTCTTCCAGCAGAGCAAGGCAGATTGGGATTATCCATTTTGAAGGGGTATTTCAGAGCTACACAGTAAAGGCTACTATACATAGTAGAAGCAGAAACCTATAATTCAAAGTGGAAAGTGATGATGATTAAATAAGGAGATAGTTCA
This sequence comes from Protopterus annectens, assembly GCF_019279795.1. Taxonomy (NCBI): domain Eukaryota; kingdom Metazoa; phylum Chordata; order Ceratodontiformes; family Protopteridae; genus Protopterus; species Protopterus annectens. The sequence continues at coordinate 645,722,922 of NC_056726.1, read as the reverse complement.
AGAAACAAGGAGAGACTGGGATTTTGGATGCAGATCTTTAAGGAGAATAATAATCATACAGAATATTATATTCATAAAACAGCAGGAAGTTTTCTAAGAACTAAGCCAACACGGGAATGGAGAAAGGAGATTCTGCTGATAAGGTTTACTGCAATTATGGATTCAGAAAATAGGCAAGAGAGGGAGAAAACTGGCAGAGGAACCAAGGTATTGGGAGCAAATAACTAGAAAGGAAAATGTAATAGAATGGGAAGACACAAAGAATTTGTTTGGACTGCAGTTTAGAAATTGCCTTCCCTTTTGAGGACTGATAGGAGTATAGGCAAAGAGATAGAAATGGGGGAGTCCTAAATGGGAGACCAGCACTGGTAGAGTCTTTAGTAGAAAGTAGAACAGAAGCTGCCATTAAAAAAGGAATGATTAGTATAGCATATAAAATATTGCATGATAACCATAAGAGTCAATCAGAGGAGGTTAGAAGTGATTGGGAGGAGAGACTGGATAAACAATTCACAAAGAAAAAATGGAGGGATATATGTATGTCTCCCAAATGTGTAACAAAATCTAGAAGATTTAGGATTTTGCTTGGAAATGCTTACACAGATATTTTTATAACCCAAGTGGACTCCAGAGAATTTTTCTTCGGGTAGACAGCAAATGTTGGAAGTGTGATGGGGAAGTAAGAGGTAATTGGAAACAATTTTCTGGGAGTGAAATGAGTTGTCAGACTTAAAATATTCCCTGCAGACTGCTCTGTCTGACATAATGGGTGAGCAAACTGGTGTAACTAGGGAAATGATTTCTGTAAGCTATGACAGAGAATCAGAATTGCCTAGACATAGTAAGGGCTTGCTGACTAATTATGGTGACTGCCAAAAAAGCAATTAATAGAAAATTGAAATCAAAGTCTAAACCAACTGTACTAGAAGTAGTGAATACAGTAACAGAGATAAAACAAGTGAAATTGGGATCTTTAAAAAGGGTAGGGGCAAATTACATAGGAAAAATGGGAATTATAGGAACAATACATACAGGGGAAGAATGGCGTTTAAAAGAAGTCTGGACTTGAATGACCTATGTAATGTTTGAATGACAATGACTGGACAGATAATTATAATGTTTTCAATCAGAATTTTGTTAATATGGTTTGTGATATAAAATGTTTACAGCTGGAATTATGTCAGTATGGCTTGTTTTCATTTATATAAATTTACGATTGCCTATGTCATAAGTGATCATTTAATAAAGATACTTCTTGTTTAATAAAATAACAGATAATGAGATCTCTGAAAAGAGTAGGAGTAAATTACATTAAAAAAGTGGAAATTGTGGGAACAATACCTGCAGAAAATTTTTTACAGGAAGAATGAAGTTTAAGAGAAGGGGGAAATTGAACAAATTATCTAATGTTGCTTTGATTATATGGTATATAACAATATATGTAATGTATAATATTTGTAACTGTGAACTTATTAATATGGTTTGATCGCTTTTGTATAAATGTAAGTTTGTGTACGTCACAAGTGATAACTGAATAAAGGTATTTAAAAACACAAAAAAGCTTTAACTGCCGCATCTGAAATTCTCGGTTCTCTATCATTGGGTGTGTAAATTATAACCATAATTGAAAAACACTCACTTGTCTTCAACCTTACAGGCTTTTCCTGGAAGACAGCTAGTTCACTTTATAAGTGTGTCAAAACATATTGGTTCGTACCACAGCTGTCTCACCATTTCCTGCTGTATAAGGATTGAAAAGTTTGTGAGCTCCTCAGTTTTAATCTGTCCAACAAGTAAAACACAAGCCAACTTATCCTGAATAAAAGCTGCACAGTTCTGTCCCTCTTCTTTTTCTAGTACTCCAACAATTTGAATATTTTTACTCCAAAGCTCTATCTTCATAATTTATTTTAATTTCTCTAGCTCAGGCAATACGTATGCATATTTGTCTTTTAGGTTCTGGTTCTCGTTTCTGCAACTCTTCAAAGGCAACCACATAGGAATTCAGTGCATCCACCATCTCTGCTCCCCTCACTCAGTTTGACATTATGCAGATAGTAATTTGAGCACCTACCTTATTAATTCCTTTACCAGATGTCCCCATTTATTCATCCCAGGGTGCATATTCAGCCACACTCTCATGCAATTCTTCTTTCTGGTCTTCCAATGTCATTATTGCCTACTTATGTCTCCATTCTGTCCAGCTTCACAGTCTCTAATTTCACTAAATGTAACAAACAGCTTTCCAAGAGTTTCTTTATTTACTCCACTAAAGACACTTGATCTTCACAGTCAATCTACAGATTTGATCAACTCCTAATATGAAACATTTTTACTAATAATAATCAGGAGCAATCAGCGAACTCATCTTCTGACTACTGCATCATCACTGGACTTCCAAGATAGACAGCTTTTCTATACAGAGCTGCTATTTAAGAATTTTGCTCTATGACATGGATTAAAGACTTCAAAGTCACCACCGTGAAAGAGTTTGTACTTTTGGCACAGGTTCACATGTGACAAATCAAGAACTGGTCTTTAAGTGCTACCTGTTTTTAGAGCCATGGCCAGTTTGGAGTACAAAGCTTGCATTCTGTAATGTAACAGTACCCTCTGTATTGCCTTCCTTAACATTATTTTATCTACCAGTTGTAAGGCTTGTTGTACTTGCTGTGGGGGATGCTTTTGGGCAAAGTGCATTTGGGGTATATGAAGAAATTCCAGTGCACAATTTTGTTGAAAGATTTGCAAAACCAATCTATTTGTAGGTATCTCCTTCCAAACAGAAAAGTGACAACGAAATGCATTTCCTAATGGTATGGGGGAAGGAGTAAAATGCTTGTAACAGTCAGTCTGAAGGTCTCTGAATCTTCAGTTTCCTTCTGAGCATGAGTTGTAATTGATTTGCTTTTCTTTGTACTACTGTTGCTCATAAAAATGATGAATAATGCCTTTTTTAAACTACAGTAACTGCTCTGGTACTGAGGAATAAAAGGTACATACATTTCCATACACAAAAATCTAGTTTTAATTTTCCTTTGTAAATCAACAATATCACTAGCGGGATGGCCAAAGAGTGTTTTCGCATTTGGTGCTTTATTCTGAAACCCTTATAACACATTTTTGTTCTGAACTACGCTAGTCTATTCAACACTACTTCTGAAGTTGCAGATCTTTTTTTTTTTACTCAAAAGATTTTATTATGTTTGAATATAACAACATTAACAATTACATTTCTTGAGCAAATAAATCTGTAACAAACTATATACAGTATATGAAGTTGCAGATCTTGTGCAGAATGTACACCATCATATCACATTTCAGTGTGTGAATTCCAATTTTATCTACTGCTGCTGAAAACTAAGCAGCTAATTATCCTCTGTTACTACTAGGAACAGATAAAAGTTTCTTGCAACTGCTCTAAAATGGAACTTTAGTATGAAACCCTGTGAACTAAATAACTTAGTGCTTCAACATTGAAGGTGCTAAATGTATATACTTTTTTGACATACTTATCTAGTAGACTATCAAAAGGACTAAAGATGCAAGATGGACAGCTTTCCAACTCTGATTAATAGATAAAGAAACATCAGGATCTATCCTATATGATTTGTATAACTCCTGTCTCTCCAATGGTGGCTTGCACATCCTTTCAGATTATTGAGGCTAGGGACCTGTGTATTGGGACACTGACATTCTACTTTTAAACCATCTTAAAAGTGTAGTAAAGTGGCAGCACTGTCTACTTTGAATCTTAGACCGCCAACTCTCACTTCCTACAGGCCAACAAAAATTCCCACATAAAATTTAAGGTAAATATGAAAGAAATATCGTCTGGTAGAGACAATGAATACAAAGAGGAAGAACACTGCTTATCCAAATGCTGAGAAAATTAATTTGCATAATCTAAAATTATTCTTTGTGAAAAAAATCATGCAAAGGATTTTTTCCCTTTCTTTCTATACCCCAAACCTTTGTAGGTATCTGCAAAAGATCTCATCTCTACCTTGTGTGCATAGCCTGACATCTTGTCAAAAAGTTACTGATGTGTTCCCTGTTATTTAATGTGGCTTCCCTTATTATATTAAAATACTTGTTCCATAAGTTTTACCACTGAATGAAAACTGCATCAGAACAAGGACTGAATTAGGAGGGCCTTTACTAAGTAAATACTGGAGAGCTACTAACGATCTTCATCCTGTAGTCCAAGGTTTGATTCCACCAGTCTGCAGTTGCCTACAATGCAGTTCTGATCAAGTCACTTAACTAGACAGTGTTCTCAGTTTATCCCTAAAAAGAAAGCTGTATGTAGTAGGTTTATCCACATAATACATGAATAAATAAACAAGTGCTAGGCTCATCCATTACTGAAGACCCCACACCATACACGATCTTAGGGGGATACCAACATAAGTGCTTAAGAAGGTTATACTGAGGTATTTAACTTGGAAAGCACTTAGGTCAATGATGAAAACTTGGTACATTTGTTAATGATTGTAAACCTCTGTTGTTGGGAATTACTTGAAGCCAGAAAGTCCCCCATTAAAATGGGACTGAAACTGAAGGTTTCACAGTTTATCAAATCTTCTGCTGCTTTCTTTAAGGATTCACATTTGCAGGGATTTACCAGTTTATCTTTCTTCTCTTGATTTACTATCTCCTCATTATTCACTTTCTGAAATTAGGAGTTATGATAAAAAAGTTATAGGAAAATAGTTATTTATAGTAAATAACCTACAAATACCCTACCAGTCATAATACATTAATCTAATAATATTTCAATGAAGATCTGACTTGAAGAAAAACAATAAAAAATAAATAGGACTGAACCACAGTGCACACAAAATTGCTCCACTGCTGATGTGAAATGTGAAGAACAGAAATGTGTCAAGAACTAAAAAAGACTAATAAAACTGGTGACATTATATGAGTACCTCCCACAATAACCAAAATTCCAAGTAATACTAGTGTGAGATCAGTGTAAAATCTTCACAGATAAATAATCACAGCTAATGAAAATTGTGATTGGGATAGAAGGGCATATAAAGGTAAACATAAATGCCGTGATTTAAAGCTACAGCGATCCATGATATAGAAGATCATAACCTCAAACAGTTAGCATTAGGATGGGAGTATCTAGAAAACTTATTTTATTTTTTTATTTAAATTTGGTCTTTGAGGTAGAGCTCTTATCCAGGAGGACCATGTTCAGGAGTGCACAAGAAAAGCAAAACATGCAAGTAAAAACGCAAGACAACCAACATCTGGAGTAATGAACTCCCAAATAAAACCCAACTTCCAAAGTCATGGTTGGGACACAGAAGACCAACTGGCTGAGGTACATATTTGAAATGGAAACATTGCTGAAGCAAGCTACGTAGGTGGCCATTCATCTACTGAACTAAGCATTGACCGCCCCCCCCATCTTTTTCCAGTGGACAGAAAGTTCAAGATAATGCTGCTGGCAATCTATTTTAAACATCTTCCTCTGTGAGGCAAATGAAACAAATGGTCTATGACAGCCCCCCCCCAAAAAAAAAAAAAGTGGCAGAAGCACAACTGTGCAATTATCCTTGGAAATGTGGTTTTGTCCTAAGGTATACCAGATCCTTGCAAAAAACAGATGTGATTCCCTGCATAAGATAAACTCAAAAATTATACAGATGGAGGTGAAGACTACAAGAAAAAAATACAGTCTAGCCTAGCTCTGTTGCAGAAGGATGGAGCCCTGACTGAAACCCATGCAACGAGTAGTTCAATTAGTGGCCCACACTGTAGGAGCCAATCAGGGAGGGAGGGGGTTGGCCCATTTGCCTCACTGAGGATATACACTGGGACTGAGTAATTTTGCCAATGGAGACCTGGGATACCACCTCCTGTTCTTCTATTTTGGTATGTCTACTTGCTGGCAACAGCACTTGTGGAAATGAAAAAATGACCACCACAGAAGCTCACTGCACACCCCTTCTCTTGCACAGCCAAGAGAGTGTGGGGATATAGGGCAGCAAAAGTGGAAAAGCGTCAAACCACCCCTGATGGCTGCCTACGTAATGGCCCCTCTAAGCTCACTCTTGCCATCAGTGATGATGAAACATCTCTGTCAACTGTCAGAGGGGAGACTTGTAATTGAAAGCAGCAGGGGCAAATCAGGCAAAAAAAAAAATAATAATTTTTCAAGACACAAATATCAACAGTACCAGTCTAAGATGATCAAAGGGAAGATGGATCAGTTTGTCAGCCATGAAGTTCAGGTCCCACAGAGGGAGACGTTCTTAGGTGGTTACTAGGTTATTGACCCGAGAGTCGTGCCAAGCCTAGCCTATTACAGCCATTGTATATCAAGCAAAAAAAGTCTAGACAATGCCCAAGATTATTATTACTAATGGTTACCAATATCCAAGAGGGATGAGGGCAGTATCCCCAGCAGGAATTTATGGTTTCCCATCCATTCATCCAGGCCAAGTTTAAACAGAGTCATACACATGCTTTGCTTAACATGAATTGGTAGCCTATTCCAGAGAAGTGGCAACCTCTGTGAGATGAATTTGTCTCTGCAGCATGTCCTATTTAATTCACAGGCTAGATTAAGGTCCAAGGAGTGGGTAATTTTAGTCCCGTTTGACCTGCAGATGTGCAGAAACTTCATTAGGTTAGGTTGGAGATTGCTCTGTATGCCAGACAAAAGTCTCCCCTGAGTAGTCTCTATGCTACCAAGTAAAGTGACAAGGACTTTAGTCTGTCTATGTAACAGCATTCTTTGAAGACCCTGGATCTTCTTAGTTAAAAAATCTTTGGGGTCTCTCCAGTTGCTGCAGGTGCCTAGTAAGACACATAGCAAAGGGTGCATTATACTTGATTATGGGCCTGATAAGGGATGTGTACAGGGGGGTTATAACCTCTTGTGCTCTTGTCTTAAATGTGCAGTGTAGAAAGCTTTTCTTATTACAGTAGACACATGGTGATCAAATTTAAGGTCACAGTCTACTAGTGCACCTAAATCCCTTACTACAGCATTCGTATTTAGGGTATTGTTGTTGATTTGATAGTTAGTAGGTACATTGCTTTTAGTGAAGGGGATGATGATGCATTTTTTTTTTTGTATTAAGTTTGAGTCTGTTTAAGTCCCTCTTGGGGACAGACAGACATCAATTGGGGAATCAATGATTGCACCAAGTTTGCAGTTATCAGCAAACTTGGTCAGCCACAGCCCTTTTGTTTTGGCCTGAACTTCGGAGAAGTAAATGTCAAACAATAGGGGACCCAGTATCGACCCTTGTGGCACCCCACTAGTGACTGGACTACTGGCTGATGTGTAGAGTCACCCACTTTGATAGCATGTGCACTGTTAGTGAGCCAGTTTGCTACCCCCCCCTTACAACAAAAGGGTTGACATTCAGACTGGTGAGTTTGTCAATCACGCTTGAACAGAGGGTTGTGTCAAAAGCCTTCGCCAAGTCAAGATATGCTGTTTTCACAGATTTGCGCTCATCTATGGCCCTGGTCATGTTTTCAAAGAAGCCTACTAGGTTTAGTTGGTATGATCTGACTTTTACAAATCCGAACTTGGTAGGATCAAAGGTTTGGAGGTTTCCTATATCTTTATTTATGAGGTCCATGGCCTTGCAAATAAGGCTGGTCAGGCTTAAGGGTCTATAAGTCCCTGTATCTGTTGATAGTCCTCCCATACGAAGGGGAATAAAGGTTGCGGTTTTCCATTCAGCAGGGACAAATCTTGTATTCAGGCTGCGGTTGAATAGGGTGTTTAAGGGGGGTTGCTAATTCATGTTTTAGTTTGTTTGGAATGCAGCCCGGGATGCTGCCTGGACCCATAGAGGCTGTTTTTTGCTTTAGACATAGCTTTGATGACCTGTTCTTTACATATGTAGGGTGGGGAAGATGTTGAGGGTATGCTTTCTGACATGTTTGGAGGGGATAATGGGATGACATTTTTGCTAAACCTGTCAGCTAGCATGTTAGCAATTTCTACAGGATCAGTGTGTGTGTGTGTGTGTGTGTGTGTGTGTGTGTGTGTGTGTGTGTGTGTGTGTGTGAGATAGTATTTGTCACTAGTTCAGCACACATCTGGGTCCTACTTTTTAGGTAACAGATTTAGCTGAGGAAAGCCTTATGGTTATCCTTAGCTGTGTTTGCTAAATTTTTCTCAAAGTTGCCCATAAAGGTTTTTATCAACTGTCTTAATTGATTATTTAAGCTTAGTAGGGTGCTTTTCCAGTGCGGGGGCCACCCTTTTGTATTCTTAGACAACAGCTTCTTATGCTTGTTGTATAGTTTATTGATATCAGATGTCCACCAGGGTGGCTTGTGTTTTCTTGAGACTATTGCTTTGATCTTGTCTAGCACAGCCCAGTCAATAAATTTGTATAGCTGTTGGCACAGGGCATCAGAGTAATCCTTACTACAGTTGCTGAGACCATCTGTAGGAACTAGGGCTTGGAAGTCATTAATGCAAAACCCTAGGAGGGTATAGTCTGCTTTGGTGAAGTTTTTAATCTGACTTCGCCACGTTACTTTTCCATTATCAGGGCAACAGTTCTAACCCAATGATCGCACTGCTGTTATTTTGTAGAGCGGTCCTCCTGACTTTGCTTCATAGTGTTGTGCTGTCCCTCTTAAAATGTTCCCTTCCTGCCCACATAATTGACAACAAATCCCCATCACAGTTCAAGAAACTTGTTAAAACTCACTTTTTGAATAATTGACTGTGCTCCTGTATCCCCCCTGGCTAATGTTTCATTAGAATACTTCACCTAACTTAAGTAATCTGCTAAGCCAACCAATCACAGTACTGTACCCAGTTAGGACTGTTAATCTACTACTCATCCCATCTCTCCAGAAGTTAGGGAAAACTACCCCAACAATGTTGTGCTTTCCATAAGCAACTAAAACCAGGCGAAGACATATTGTAAATCAATTTGTTATCCTTCTCAGCTAAAACCAGGCGAAGACATATAGTAAATCAATTTGTTATCCTTCTCAACTATAGCGAGCATTATCTGCTCTCTTGGAGCCTTATTCTATGTCTCTCTGCTTTTACTCTGATAGTAAATCTATCACAGGAATTCTAAACTTAGGAATATCTTCTAAAAATGTAATATTATACCATGATCCCCCCAAAACGTGCACGCTGATTGGCCAGTGTGCCCATTGTAAATCGAGTTATACTAATGGAAAAAGGTCCGGTCGCCCGGACTTTTTTCCATTAGTATAACTCGTTTTTTTAAAACACTGTCTCGCTATGTTAAATGGGTTTAACATAGCGAGACAGCTTTAAAATAAGCAACGGACATCTCCGTTGCTTATTTTAAAACTGTCTCGCTATGTTAAACCCATTTAACATAGCGAGACAGTGTTTTAAAAAAAAGCAACGGAGAAAGCAAGATCTCCGTTGCTTTTTAGTGTTTCGCTATGTTAAATGAGTTTAACATAGCGAGACAGTTTTAAAATAAGCAACGGACATCTCCGTTGCTTATTTTAAAACTGTCTCGCTATGTTAAACTCATTTAACATAGCGAAACACTAAAAAGCAACGGAGATCTTGCTTTCTCCATTGCTTTTGCCCACAGCTCTGATGTACTGCGCAGGCGCGCAGTACATCAGAACTGCCGCGGATGCCAGACATCTGCGGAAGGGCAGTAAACAGGCATTATACTATGCCATTATTTAAGAAAAGTAACAGTTTCTTTTCTTAAATAATGTCATGGTATAATAGCAATAACCCACTTCTGGGTGTGGGTAATGCTAAATTTACCCGTGGGTAAATTTAGCATTACCCACACCCAGGCGTGGGTTATTGCTATATTATATTGTAGAGAATGAATGTATCCTGTTAGTTAATATGTATGTCAAAGTCTCTTCTATGGAAATTGTATGTCAAAAGTCTGTCCTTAAAACTATGTTTTGTAAAAAAAACTATTCTCTTGGAGCTTTTCTCCATGGGCCTCCACTGAAAATGGACTTGTAATCTAGTTGGACTCTCCCGGTCAACAAATGTTTAATTCCCTGGTAAATCACTACATTGCATTCAGTTAGTAAGGCAAAACATTCATAGTTCTTATTGTTTAGAAAATGCACGTTAATGCAACACATGTTCTATTAACATGAATTAGATAGAGTAATGTTTAAAAAGCCTTTATTCCTTGTCTTTGTTGCTGATTCTTCAACAAAGTTAAGCGCTATGCTATGAATGATCAGTGACTCTTGCATGTATAATCTGCATCTGAAGAAGAGTATATATATATTTTCTGTTTTTTGTCTGCACTACACTACTCCATAAATGGGCAGAAATACCCAGACCAAAAGGTTCTGTCTTCCTCTAAATACGTTACACACATACATAAACATATAATGCACTAAATTCATACAAAGACATTAGAATCTAACTTAAAATAAAATGTAGTTAAATTATTAATTTAAATTCATACAAAGATATTAGAATCTAAGGTAAAATAAAAAGTTCTTAAATTAGCAAGAGCATATTTATTTATTTATTTTATTTTACATTTGTTGACTGGGAAAGTCTGACTGGATATATGTCCATTTTCAGTGGAGGCCCGGGGAGAAAAGCTCCAAATACAGTAATGAAATTTTGAAAACATAGTTAAAAAGGATTTTTGACTGTTAAGACTCAACTTAAACTTTAAACATAATTAATATACATATTTTTTACAAGTACAGTCATAGAGAATAACATAACACAGAGTTATTACATAGCTAAACAAAAATTCTTTAGGAATAGTTAAAAAAGGGAAATAATCAAAGCAAGAGGAATCCAGTACCAATAGACTTAAAAATGAGAAGCAAAAGGGAGACAGTGTCAGTCAGGATTTGTGCATGGACATAGCCACTGTGATTTTAGGAAGGTTTTAAGTTGTTGTTTGAAAAGAGGAGTGGATGCCAGGGCTGTTAGTTCTCTTGGAAGTTTGTTCCACGGGATACCAATCGAGTTAGTAAATAGGAAGTCCCCAGATTTGTTATTGGATTTTAGGGTAGAGACAAGTACTCTGTTAGTAGATCGTAAGGTTAAAAGATTTTGATAGGGGCTAATACGGTTTCTGAGTATGGGAGTATTTGAGAGATGATGCAGGACCTTGTGAATGATTATGAGTTGCTGAAAAAGAAACTGACTATGCAGTTCTAACCATCCGAGAAGTTTGAGATTTTTGCAGTGGTGGGTACGAAATGGGGCATCAGTGGTAAATCTGGCTATGTTGTTATAAGATGTTGCCAACTTATTTATATTGCTTTTGGAGAGGTTTGTATAGATTGGTGAGGCATAGAGGAGGGTAGAGATTAGGTGAGTTTGGGCAAGAGTAGTCCTGGCTGAAGGAGTAAGACAGGATTTAATTTTGTACAGGGAGCCCAGTTTTCTATTAACCGATTTGATAGTTAGATTGATATTTGTGTCAAAATTAAGACTGTGATCAATTGTTACCCCTAAAGGTTTGGTGGTTGTGTCAGGAGCTATTAATGTACCATTTTTAGAGATGACTGTGAAGTTTATGGTAGGGGATTTCTGAGTGGGAGTGAACAACAGTAATTTAGTTTTTTTAGGGTTAAAGAGGAGACAGCATTGATGGAACCAATTTTCTACTAAGGTAAATATTTTTTGGGTTGTGGCTTGAAGTTGGGAGGGTGAGGAGGCAGCACAGATTAAGGTTGAGTCATCAGCATATTGTATACAGGTGGTTTGAGGAAGGGAGGCTGACAGATTGTTAATAAATATAGTAAAGAGGAGCGGTCCCAAAATTGATCCTTGTGGGACTCCGAGAGTAATAGGGAGCAGAGAGGACAGTTCATTGTCCCAGAGGACTGCTTGCTCTCTGTTTTCTAAGTAAGATTGAAACCATTTGACTGTTAGTGTATCTAATGAGAGAGATTTAAGTGTATCTATCAATAGTTCATGATTCACCATGTCAAATGCTTTGGAGAGGTCAATAACATGGCAGAGGATAGGAGATTGTTATTTCGATGTTTATTTATACAGTCTGTAAAGGATAGGAGAGCTGTGGTGGTGCTATGATGTGGTCTAAAACAGTTTTGGCAGTCTTCCAGAAGGTGATTTTGGAGGAGATGAGTAAGAAGTTGGCGATGAATACATCTCTCCATAATTTTTGCTATCAGTGAGAGTAGGGCTATTGGGTGGAAGTTTGAAAGTTCACTTGAGTTACCTCCCTTGTGGAGAGGGATAACATGTGAAACTTTCCAGATGTTAGGGATAGAACATTCTGTAATGGTTCTGTTAATTAAAATAGAAATGGGGAAGGCAAGTACTCCAGCTGCTAATTTCAAATATTCAGCTGGAAGGAGATCAGCTGATGGGGTACAAGGTTTGAGTTTCAGCAGTAGGTTGTGTATGTGGGATGTGGGAATGAGTTGTAGTTGAAATAAGGGTAATGAACTAGTCGACACAGGTGAGTTAGATGTGGACACTGCTGGTAAAGAATTGGCTAGAGATTGGACAGTTTCAGAGAAAAATTTGTTGAAAGTGTCAGCAATTTCGGTAGAAGAATATTGAGTCAAATTAGAGGGGGTGGGGTGTTTTAGAGTGGCCAGGATGAAGTAATTTATTTATTCCTGACCAGAATTTTTGTGGGTTTTGATATTGGGTTTGTTGGAATTGTAGGTAATATTTTTTTTTTGTCAAGGAATATGGCTTTCTTAGTGGCATTTCTCAGTTGAGAAAAGTTTAAGTGATCAGTTTGCTGTTTTGTATGTCTCCATTTAATCCAGATTTTATTTCCAAATTGCATTTTTTGCCTAGTCTCTTTTGTGAGCCAGGGAGCTGGTTTGTTCTTAATTCTGATCAATCGAGAAGGGACATGGTGGCCTAGTATTTGTAAAAATGTATTGTTAAAGTATGAGACTGCTTCCTCTAGAGGTAAGTGTTTTAAGGGGGTCCAATTACAAGCTTTAAGCTCAGCTTGAAAGTTAACTGGGTTTAGATTTTTTGTATTTCGGGTGGTTCTGAAGTTTACTTGATTGGGTATTGAGGTTTTTAGCTTTGTTATAAAGGTATGAGAGTGGTCACTGATATCATCGGGAAGTATGCCTGTTTTATAAAATTGGGGGTTAATGTTAACTAGTATCCAATCTAAAGTGGTTTGTTTATTGCTAGTTTTGTGAGTTCTTGTAGGGTGGGTGATGGTTTTATAAAAGCCATGAAGGTTAATGAGGGTAGTAGGATTATTGGCAGTGCAACTTTTCCAGTCAATGTTGAGATCGCCAAGGAGTATGGTTTCTTGGGGGAAATTTGAGGAGAGCCAACATAGGATGTTTTCAATAGTATTAATGTTACTACCTGGGGGCATGTAGGAGCAGATAATATAAATGGATTTATTAGCATTAATTAGAAGCTTGGCCATTAGGATTTCGGCATTTCTAGGTAAAGGATGAGTAATATCTAGGGCAGAGAGTTGCAGCTCAGACTTATATAATATTGCAACCCCACCTCCTTTTTTGTTAGGGCGGTCTAATCTAATTATGTTATAGGCTGGGGGGATAATATCATTGTCCCTGGTGGATGGTTTGAGCCAGGTTTCAGTTAGGCATAGGATATCAAAGGAGTGTAAGTCTAACAGGGCATGTAGGTGGCTAATTCTATTATTTAAACTACGGATGTTTAGGTGGGCTATATGGAGAGAGGTTTTGCTAGGAGAGGGGGTGCAGGAGGTGTCTGGATGCGGGGATTGGGAATAAGGGATATGAGAATTTGGGCCTGGGTTAGGATGAATGTCGCCATGTAGTAGTAGGTACTGTTGTGGTATAAGAGACAGTTTCAGTAGTTTATCTAGAATAGGGACAGTTCTTTTGGTTTGGAAATATTTGAAATGGATTGTTCTATGAAACTGAGGTTGAATGTAGGCTGATGAGGATGTAATGTTACAATGGGATTTTGAAGTATAAAGGGTGAGATGGGTAGTCTGTTTTAAGGGGGGAGGAATTTCAGTTAGATGTAGGGATTCATAGCAAGTGAGCTTATAGGATAGAAGCAGAGGGGAAAGTATTACAGATAAGAGGAGCATGTTGGAGCGTGTTTTAAAGTTAGAGATGGACATAGTGAGTGGAGTGTGGTAGGAGATACAGGGAGAGTTGGTATGTACTAAGTGTGAATACAGGGAGACTGAAGTGAGAACAGTGGGGCAGTAATGGGGAGGGTCTGTGTAGTAAGGGATGAGCATAAGGGATTAGGGATGGGACTATGTTAAAGGATTAGAAGATAAAGAGGAAAGGAGGGAGTGGCTTAATAAGTATGTAACGAGGTTAGTTAGGTTAGTGGATAATGACTGAAGGGGGTGTGGTTTAATGAAGTATAAGGTTAGCTGCAGTGGGGGTGGGTGAGATTTGAGGGTAGGGAACGGGAGCAGAGTGAGCCTGCAGGGCAAAAGGAGCTGGTAGAGCTGGAAGGTAAGTACAACAGAAAAAAGTATCAGCTGTCTTTAGTGTTTTGGCTTTAAACTGTTGAAATTAGGAGGAGAATAAAGGTAAAGCAAACTGTTAACAATACAAAAATTTAGCAAAAAAGATTATGAATGTGATATTCAAATTTAAATCCTTTAGCAAGGGGATTAGGACAGTAATAGTTACTACAAAAAGGATTAGGACTTCTAGGCTAGATATTTAAAAGCTATGGTAGAATGCTGCCATCTAGTGGTCTGTGGGAAAAAGGCAACTGGGAGAGGTAAAAGCAGGGGTCTTAATTCCAAAGTAAGGAGGTATGGTAAAAAAAGACTAGGTAGAGGCAGTGGGTAGAGGTCTGCGTTTGGCTGCTAGACCTCTCATAGAAGGGTTACCAAATAAGTATAGTTAGTACAGGTACTGATGCTAAAGTAGGTAAATTGCAACATACATGAAACAATGCTTCTTTTGGAGTTTACTCTTTAAAAAGCCTTGCAAGCAAACAACTTCAGGGGCATCTTCAGATTTAGTAAGAGGAATTATCCTTTAGGTTTATGGCAGGGAGGGAGCACCCAGATCACTTTACTGAAAGAGAGGAAAAAGAGAACGCTGAGTAAGCACATTGTAGGTATGAGAGTGGGAGGAAAAAGGGGAAATTATGGGAAAAGACCATGAAGTACTACACAATAGAGAAATAGTAAAAGTGAGAAGGTGAGAGATTAGAAGGAGAGAATATCAGCAACAGAATAAAGTAGATATGAGGATGAGAGAGAAAGGAGGAAGAAAAGGAGCCAAAAGGAGGGGTTATATACAAAGAAAGAAAGAGAGAGGATAAGCTTGGAGGACAAGTGAAAAAAAAATTTGGTTTGCAATGGCAAAGAAATCAAATGAAGAACTATAGCATACAGGGCTCAAACAAGAATGCAGTTCCTAATTCATCTTCTATAAAAGTAGGAAGGGAACTGGGAATATCCAGGTCAACAATAAGCTGAGAAATACACACAGCCAATGCATGCACAGTTTAATTTCGCAAAGACACAGAAGACAACTTTACATGTGGTAAAACAAGAAATCACAGTACATAATATCTTAGCTGCAGATCACACTTTAATTTTGTCACTAGTACAGTGTATGAGCTGGTCAAACAGATTACAGAAAAGTATCACAGATATATTGAAATCATTTTAAACATGTAAAACTCACATGTGAGACAAGTATCAGGATTGTCAGTCACGAAGGTGTTAAAAGAATGTTAACTCACTGAACCATTTGTAATTATAGAAAAAGGACTATAGAATTAGGTAATAGCCTGATTAGAACCATAGGTGTAGACAAACAACTCTGCAAGCTCTCCAAGTGTGAGATAAGCCAGTTGTCAAAGTGACTTCACGATGTATACTACTTTAGCTATCAGAAATTAAAGCCTGGCTCTAAATAGACCTATCAGAAAAAACATTCAGTTCCACCAGATGCAAAATCCATCAATATGACCTAGAGAAACCACTCGCACATAATACAATATCATTTGTAGTATCAACAAGTTAAAAATGCCTTGTATAGTTAAAATCTACAAATCATTAGAGGGTTTCCATAGAAATAACCACCATAGAGGGAATTATGGACAACAGCCCACTTGCAGAAGCATCTTAGAAATTGGCGCCAATTTCCATTTGGGCGTGCAAAAGAAGAGTAACGCTTCCATTCCTCTTGGGTACTACTGGCCCCTAATCTTGTAACTGGAAGGGAAAAAAGAACCCTTAAGGTTCGTTAATAAGGAAAAAAAATAGGACTCTTTTTAATTGTAGGGTCTTTGTGCCTAAACAGTTCAGGAGTAGGCAGCAGGAAACATACACGCAAAAGCAATTAAAACAGATGCGTATTTCATGTACAGTATACAGAGCCGAGAGTAAAAATTCCTTGCAGAATAGCCCCAAAGGCGTCTCAGTGACTTTACGGCGTTATTGGAGTTGTTGCAAGCATGTAACATGGAATATTAACCAGCCACTTACTTTGGAGTAGCATATTACTCCGAAAATTTTTTATCTGAGACTGGAGTGATGGTAACGGGTTGGGCTCTAAAACTATCCTTTTGCTGCATTCATTGGTGTGAAAGCCATTTGCCTAAAATAATGAGGAGTTGCGAAGTCCCCCTTTCATGCAACAAAACTGGCAGTAAATCTTGTGCTAAAATCAAGGGGTCTTGCTCACAATAACCCATAAGCAATGGACTACAAAACCTACCTGCAATACTCAACAACGATGTAAAACAGCTGTACAAGGAGATGTACTACCTACAAGAAATAAAGTGTTACAATATTGTGAAAATGTCATGACCTGACTAGACATTATTAAGTTAAACTACTCTCCCTCCTACAAACACGCACTTTGAAAACGTAATACAGGATATTCCAACCACTCATTAGAACTGTTGCCCCAATAACGGAAAAGTACACTCACCACTGATGGATTCAGGAGTTATTGCCACTTTAAGGGTGACTGACTTATGGTCAGATTTTACCAGAGAGGGTCCTACACTTACAGTAGCATGCCAGTCTCTCATGTTGGTGGGAACCAGGTTGAGTATATTTGAACCCCTTGTAGGATTTTGTACAATTTGTTCCAATGCCTTTGAGTTAAGAAAGTCAAGGAATTTTTGTGCAAGCAGGTTTGGGCTTGTGTAGGTTACCCAACTGATGGTAGGATAGTTAAAATCCCCCATGACAAGAGTGTTAGGGTATATTTGGATTGACTCAACTAGAGCCAAATAAGCCGCATGTGTATCCTGGTTCATGGTGGGGGATCAACAGCTAATGATTACTTGAGGGGCCATTTTACCCATGGTAGTCTAAACTTGGAGTAGTTCCACAGAGTTATTCTATTTAACCCGTCTGGAGGTGTATTATCTTTGATGTAGATAAATACTCCACCACCCTTGGCTCTCTCACATTCATTTTGTGGTGTGGATGTTGACTTCATCCAGTGAAAGGAGAGCTTCCAGAGACTGCAGCTTTTGGTTTAAACTCCTAGTGTTTAGCAGCATAATCCTTATTTTGTTTGTGCTGGTTATTTTCATGTTGGAAGATTTGATTTTGAGACCTTGCCTAAAAAGGCACTATGGGGGTGGCAAGTATCTTTGACAGCAGCCAAAAGCCCAGAGGTACCAGGTGCAGACTATCTCTGGCAAAGCAGCCAGCTTGTTCAACTATATCAACCCAGGCTGACAGAAACTGGATCCCAACTGAATGACACCAAAAACTAAGCCAATTATTGAAGTCAATCATTTTTTTGTTTATATTGTAGCATCATTCTGGATGAGGGCAAGATGCTTCTCAAGGGTAGGGATATACCTGCCTGGGGTCACATATTCAGACAGCTCAATCATGTCTCTCCATATAGTCCAGGGAGGTACATCTCAAGTCGTTCACATCAACATGTACTATGAGTGAGTCATAACAATACTTGTTGTTAAGTGAATTCAGTGCATATGCGATCTGACAAATTCTGTCACCGGACAGACAGCTGACCGTGACTTTCTCCTTATCCAACCTGGTGAGTGGGATGTCAGTTTGTTTCACTATAGAGTCCCCAATAGCTAGAAAATTAGTTTTGGGTGTGTTGCGCCATAAGGACTTAGCTGATGAGACACTGGTGTTTTATGTCTCGAGTGCTGTGGGTACTGTGGTAGGTGTAACAACCTTGTGTTTAGGAGGTCTTTGGTGTTCAAAGGAGGACAGAGATGGGTGAAGATACAGCACAATTAAGAACTCAACCAATTGGTGCTGAGCCACAATCCTGCCCAACACAAGGTTATTATGCAAAAAGACAGAATTATAACATGTACCATGACCACTAAATAACAGAGGCCGAAGACATACAGATGTGTAGGAAAGATCAAGAACACCTACAAGCTAACTGTAGGGCATACCTCTCGCTACCCATATTGATAGCTACTACAACTCAGTCATAGGTCTGTTAAGTGGAGGGCTTGCTAACAGTCACAAAAACTTCACAGACCCCCCCCCCCTCACCAGCAAATTTTATGTGATCAAAAAGTCTGTGTAAGGAACCAGCTGTCTAATCAACCACTAAGGGCATCCTTAGTTTTGAATGGGTAGGTTGCCTGTGTCAACAATGACCTCAAAGTTTGAAACATGTTCAACCCTTTTCAGCCATCAGTGGCAGAAAAGAATAGCTTTGGATTCTCTTCTCTGAACTCAGCACTGAATCAAGGAATGAGTGGGAATGGTGAGAATGCACTTAAGAATCTACAACTTGAAGAGTAGAGGATTCCTAATGCTACTATTCCCTTTACTATTCCCTGTAATGAGCAGAACATAGGGAAAACTATAGTCTCCCAAATATCTCCCACATACTGAAGACCCTAACCAAGCACAGCCTCCAAATCCACAGCTCTAGAAGAGAAGGAGTGGTTCACTTCATCTGTCAGCTCATTCACCTTCCCAGGAATGTGAACTTACTGTAAGAGTTGATGTTAGTCTACTGTAACAGCGATCTAGTCCAAGTTACATAGGGATGTATCCTGCCAAGGACTGGATCAGCTGGTCAGCTTCCAAAGCATTAGGGCACCTTCCACATGCCCTAACCACTGTACAGCTCGAAGACAGCAGTATAAAGTCGGTGGCTAGGGAGCCAAAACTTCAGAGCTTTCTTGCCTCAGAAGGAGGAAGCTAGAACCCTGACAAGTAGGAAACGAAACAATAAAAATCTCACACCCTAGCATAAAACAGCATGGGGGATGGAAGAAGGGTGTGTCGACTGCAACAGTGATCTAACTGAACATCTTCTATTATGAAAAGTTTACTTACACAACTGAACTATGTTCATTATTAGACCACTGTTACAGTAGCCGAAGCTATATGGGACAACTATTAGAACTTAAAAAGAAAGGGAGGTGAAGGAGGAGGATAGAATCTAGGAGCCCCTGGAGAATAATCCTAGCAAAGCCCACTCTGGACCTAGAGAAGGAATCTAGTCTGTATTGCTTGGTAAAGGTGCATACAGATGACTAAGTTGCTGCCTCTAGTATACTTCTAGAGTCCACCCATTTCTGAAAAGTCACAAATGTAGCCAGAGCTCTAGTAGACTGGACCCTGAGTTTGCCTGGAAGTATTTTGTCATGGTGAAAATAACAAAAAAAAAAAAATAGCATATGACAACCATTTAGAAACTACTTTGAAACAGATTCTCCCTTTTTATTGCTTTCATAGGCTGTAACTGGCTCGTTTGTTGCCCAGTACCATTCCCAGATCTAGTGCTTTGCTACATTGGGGAAAAAAAGTTCATTCTCCAATACAGTGCTCCCATCTTCTCTTCTGTAGCTACACTTTTGTTCATAGGAAATAAACAGCTGATCAGTAGTCATAAATGTTCTTGTTTTATTAATGTAACATCTGAATTGCCTATGGATATCCAGTGTTTGTAAAATTCTTTCATCCTAATTTTTAGGTTCTGAGAAGAAAACAAAGAAATGAATTGCCTAGCTCAATATAAAATCTGAAACCACCTTAGGCATTAAGCAAGGATTTGCTGTCAGCTTCCCGATCCTTTTGAAAAATGAGATAGGGATGGCTTACTATAAGACCTGTAACTAATTTACCCTTCTTGCAGAAGTCAGAGCAATTAGTAACATTATTTTCCAAGATAATAATTTCATATCAACCTCATCGGCGGGTTCAAGAAGAAACCGTGTTTTTTTTTTCCAGTACAAAGTTAGTAAATAACAAAGGACCCATCTGCCTTCTAGGTGGCTGGATGTGTAAAACCCTTTTCAGAAGCTGTTTCAATTGAGGAGATTGGGTAGAAAGGGGATCCTAGGGCATGCAAGCAGAGATGGCAGACAGGTGAATCTTTTATTTTTTTTAAACAAGAAACACCTTTATTAAATTATCATGTACGACATAGGCAATGTTCCATTTACAATAATGAAAATAGACAATAGCGACACAATCTCACTTGCAAACACTATACATTCCAAATCATGCCAACACAATTGTAACTGCAAACATTATACATCACTTTTAATATATCCAGTAATTGTTAGTCAACCATTACATAGCTCATTCAAATTCTGCCTTCTTTTATACACACACACACACACACACACACACACACACACACACACAATTCTCATTCTTCCTCTGCATGTATCAATCCCACATTTCCCAGTTTTTTTCTATATAATTTGCTCTTACCCTTTTCTAAAGATCCCAGTTCCAGTTGTTTTATTTCTGTTACTATCTTTGCTACTTCTAGTAAAGTTGGTTTAGACTTTGATTTGCATTTTCTAGTAATTGCTTTTTTGACAGCCATCATAATTAGTGTCACCAAGGCCTTACTGTGGTGTAGACAATTCCGATTCTGTATCATAGCTCAAAAAAATCATCTCCCTAGTTACTCCGATTTACTCACCCAACATCATAGACAGAGCAATCTGCAGGGAATCTTTAAAGTTTGCCAACCCTTATGCCACTAGATGGGTTGTCAACTGGCTCACAAACAGAACACATACAGTGAGAACTGGGGATGCCAACTCTACTAGAAGACCTGCTACCAGTGATGTTCTACAGGGATCTGTGCTAGGCCTCCTACTGTTTGTTATCTATATTTTCAGAAGTCCAAGTGAAAATAGATGACCTATGGCTTACAAAGTTTGCTGATGACTGCAAACTGGGTACAATCACTGAATCTCCCAAAGACGTCAACATACTACAAAATGGCTTACACAGACAAATGATTGGTGTCAAAGCCACAAATTAAACTAAATGCAAAAAATTAATTATCATCCCCTTTGTCAAAGGAAAAGCACCTGCTAACAACATTAATAATACCCCCCCCTCCCCCAAGTTCAAACCCAGTGATGAGAGATTTAGGAATACAAGTTGATAGCAGCCTTAATTTTTGATCATCAGGTGTCCACAGTAGTAAGGAAGACCTTCTATGTTGCACACCTCATAAGCAAGAGTATAGCATCCAAAGCTAAGGAGGTTTTAACTCCCCCGTACATGGCTCTCATCAGACCAATAATACATTACAATGCTCCCTTCTGTATGTACCTCACCAGACATCTGCAGCAACTGGAGAGACTTCAGAGGTTTCTCACCAAGAAAATTCAGGGCTACAACACATGACCTACATGAACAGACTGAATGCCCTATCACTTTACTTAGTATCATATAGGCAGCTTAGAGGCAACTTGTGCCTGGCCTGCAGAGCAGTCTCAAACCCTACCTTGATGAAGCTGTTGCACATCCGCAAATCCGATGGGACAAGATTCACTTACTGTAGGGATCTTAACCTAGCCTGTGATATTAACAGGACATGCTGGAGAGACAGATATGTCTGACAGATGTTGCCACTCCTCTGGAACAAACCCCCAATTAATGTAAAATAGAACTCCTCAAACACCATATTTAAGAATAACCTGGACAGCTGGATGGCAAACTGTGAATTTACACCAGGGGCTTCACCTATGTCCCTCTCAAACAGGGGCAGCCAGTGCTGATCTTAGATTCATGGCAAACATAGACTACATATCTTGGTCCATAATGGAACAAGAGTATAACATGGCTAGGCTTGTAGAGGCAATAGGGCCAATAGCCTATTACTCTCCTATGATCCTATGAACTTATTACACATTCCCAGTTACCTCTTTCTTCTCCATCACACCTCCAGCATTTGCTGTCTACCTGAAGAAAAATTCTTTGAAGTACAATCATTGAATCTCCCAAAGTCTGCTTGGGGTATAAAAATACCTATGTAAACACTTCCAAGCAAATATCCTAAATCTTCCAGATTTTGTTGCATATTTGGGAAACATACATATATCTCCCCATTTTTTCTTTGTGAAATGCTTATCTAATCTCTCTTCCCAATCCTTCCTACCCTCTTCTGATTGATTGTTATAGTTATCATGCAGTATTTTATATTCTCTACTAATTATTCCTTTCTTAATGGCAACTTCTTCTCTAGAATCTACTAAAAACTCTACCAGTGTTGTCTTTCATTTAGGACCCCCTATTCATTTCTCTTTACCAATGCTCTGATAACAATCCTTGAAAGGGAAGACAATCACTAGCCTGCAGTCCAAATAAGTTCTTAGCATTTTCCCATTCTATTATCTTCCCTCTCTAGTTATTTGCTCCCAATATCTTGGTTTCTTTGCCAGTTTTCTCCAATATATTCCCGCTCCCTCTTGCTATTGTCTGTATCCTTAATCATCCTATCTGCAGAATCACCTTTCTCCATTCCTGTGTTGGTTTAGTTCTTAGAAGACCTTGTGCTACTTTATGACTGTAGTATTCTGTATGATTATTGTTGATCTCCTTAAAGGTATGCATCCAATCCCAGTCTCTCCCTGTTACTTGAGCTTCCCCCGTGTTTCATCATCATTTTGCACTTTGAATTATAGTTTTCTGCTTGTGCTATGTGCAAGAAGCTTAACTATGTTGCTCTGAAATAACCTTCATCTTGGGTAATCCCAATCCGCCCTGTTCTATTGTAAGTATAAGCTTATCCCATTTGACGCTTGCCATCTTCCCCCTCCCAGACAGAATCCTTCAGCTTTTTATTAATTGCTATCCACAACTTCTTCTCTGGTTGATAAAAATATGCCTGACCTGTGTATAAGACTAAAGGGAGTAAAAACATGTTAACTGCTTGTATCTTACAATCAATATCCATATAAGAGAACTTCTGTTTTCTCAGTTTTTGTATTATCTTTTTTTTACTCTCTTCTCACATATCCTTAGCTGCCACACCAGTACCATTTTTAATCCATACACCTAAATACTTCATTTTATCAAGTCCCCATAAATGTAGATATTGCTGAACCAATTCATATGTGGGTATATAATTTACCACTATTGCTTTTGTTTTAGCTTCATT
This sequence comes from Protopterus annectens, assembly GCF_019279795.1. Classification (NCBI taxonomy): domain Eukaryota; kingdom Metazoa; phylum Chordata; order Ceratodontiformes; family Protopteridae; genus Protopterus; species Protopterus annectens. Next base: position 645,699,603 of record NC_056726.1, on the reverse strand, counting down.
AATTCTGTATTCTGAAAAGGTATGAAGCTGTTTCAGTATCTTCCACAGCACTGAAATGTCCCTTTCTGGTTTTGTCTGGTATAAAACAATGTCACATGCAAATAGATCCAGCTTTTCTTGATTACCATACCAACTACATCCTTGAATTTCTGAGCCCCTTATTTTCTTTGCCAATGGTTGTAAATATAATGAAAATTACAAATAGATTGAGAGAGGACACCCCTGCCTGTTTCCTCTGCTCAAGCAGAGATTATCAGAGAGAATCCCACCCACTTTATTCTACTCCAATCCTTCATATATCCTCCTAATCAACCTTATAATTTTATCAGGGAATGCAAATGCTTACATTGCTCTGCTCATAAAATTCCAGTTTACTTTGTCAAATGCATTTTCTGTATCAAGACCCAACAGCAACAGTGGTATTTTCTTACACTCTGCTTCCCTCTGGATCATCACTGTTCTGTTTATGTTGTCAAATGTTTGCTTTCCTTCCACAAAACCACATTGATCCATATCTATCCATTTTACCATCACTTTAGCCATTATAAACAGAAACATTTTATAATCATGACTTAGTACTGAAATGGACCTGTACGAAGCTGGATCTGATGGATCTTTACGCTCTTTAAGTATTACAGCTACTATCGCTTTCTTCCAGTATGTCTGTACTTCTCCTCCTCTTAAAATACTGTTAAACAAAACCTTCCAGATCTTCATTTTTTTCCATCCTAGCTTCCACCTTCCACTGGAATACCATCTATTCCTGGGTACTTTTCCTGTAGACTGGTTATACATTACCATTTTTATGCCATCTCCTCCTATCCTATTAGTAACTGAGCCTCCTCTTCCTCTAACCTTGGCATACTTAATTCTTCCATAAGCATTTCCACCTTTTTCTTGATTTCCATATTTCTCTGCTTTATGCAGACATTCATAGAATTTCCAAGATTTTTCTAATACTTCTACAGAATCCCTTATCTTCCTTGTTATAGGCTCCCTCAGCTTAGTTACAGCCTTTTCTACTTTCTGTTGCCTGAGTCGTTATGCTAACTAAAAGTTTTTGTGCTCTAGAGTTATTATCAAAAACAGTTGCTTAACAGTAATCTTTCTAAACTCAGACATATTATTGAGGTAATCCCTTATTTTCTGTTTATTATTCTTTAGTTGCTCCTCCTCTTATTCTTTGAGATTTCTTCCTATTTTGCAACAGTTTAATATTTGTCAGTCCCTCTAAATAATTCTTGTTACTTCTTAACCATATCTCCCCTTCTTTTATTTCCACCCTATTTTTAAATTAAATTTTATCCCACTCCCTAGATATATTTTCAGAAAATGTTTCTATCTTTTCTAATAGCTCCTGAATAATTTCCACTACCCAATCTTTAAATTCCACTTTTTTCAATAGATATGTGGGAAAGTGCCAGTGTCTCATTTTTATTTCACTACTCTGTGCTTTTACTTTACTTCTTCTTGGCACATGATCTGAAATAGTTATTGTGTGTGTATCAGAACCTTCAATTAAATGCACATGTAACTGAAATGTACATTCTGTCTAACCTAGCCAGTTTTTGTATCTTGTAGAATAGTACTGAATCTACCCTACTTTGTTATATTTTCCTTTCTGTGACCGTCAGCCACATCTTCACTGTTGCAAATCAAATTCCAGTCCCCACCTCTAAGTAATATTCTTTGCTGAAAGCTGATTATTTCTCCCAGAATTTTCTTAAACTCCATTATAGCATTTTTCGGTGGAATATAAATACATGCCAGTGTAATCCTCCTCCTCCCTTGCCAGTAGCCCCTTAGTACTAAAAATCTACCATTATTGTTTTTCCTCTTCTATTACTATTGGAGCTCCTCTTGCAATTAATATAAGTACTCCTCTATTTCTCTGCCCCAGTTATTCCACTGAATAACCACCCTGAAAACCTTTCTTTATCAAATTTACATGTTCAGTTCTTTTCAAGTGTGTCTCCTGTAGCATAGCTACATTTTTAATATAGTTCACTACTCTTTTTTGTGTTTATCTATGAAACTATTAACATTTAAAGACATTATAGAAAGAATCATATTCTTGAAGGATTATTAATTCCACCTTTTATGTGTAACAGCTTTTTTTGTTAAATGTCTAGTTCCAACTATTGTGTTACATGCATGCACTGCCTGGCAGGTTAATCCTTTATAAAACAGTTTCTTGTCATATCCATTTGAGTCTATGTCACATCTTGCAGAACTTTTTGTTTTATTGAAAACTCTCAAACAAAAATAAATACACACACACACAGACTCGAGCTAAACAGAAAGAAAGTTTATCCATGCTAAGATGCATAGTTTATCCATTCTAAGGCACACAGTAGAGCCTGTGATTCTATTAACTGCTGTCTGACTTAGTTTTATAAATAAACAAGAGTACCGTAGCTAAGTTGAATAAACTGCTGGTAGCAAAACCAATCCAATGCAATAAAACACTAACCAGGAGCTCATATACTACAGCTTAATGCTGGTAAGCATTTCCACAACTGGTTCATCAGACCATGCATCGAATAAAAGCAATTAAAACATTTATAGGACAATTAATCAACAATTAGCCAATCAGATTCTACCTCAGCAATATAATGTTAGGTAAAAGGCATATGCACATCATTAAAACCTGTCATAACACAAAATATAAAAACAAAAATATATATGTATATAGCAAAAAAAAAAAAAAAAAAAAAAAAAAAAAAATATATATATATATATATATATATATATACACATATTACATACACATAAAAATTGTACAAAAAAATACATGTAAATCTGGTGTAAGAAAGGCTATACCAACTAACTCCTAAGTCCTCGATCCTTCAGGGGAACCTTTTTATTAAGTCCACTCCCCTTATCTGCTCTCAGCCTAATCATCCATCTAACTTTTCTTGTTTCAGTAAAATTTCTGACATCACCACTACGAACACTGAGTGGTGTCCTATCTATAAACAAGAATCAAAACACATGTTGTGGGCCAGTATTAATGACATGCTTGGTAAGAGCATTATTCATGGAAGCCCGACATATATTATACAGGTGTTCCCTAATCTTATCCTTCAATCCTCTGTCAGTTTTGCCCACATAAAACAATCAGGGGAGTGGACTTATTTATTTATTTTATTTATTTATATTTCAAATCCATGCTTCTCTCCCATCTCTCCTCCAAATGGGAATGTCCTTCACATGCTCCCACCTAAAACTCCCACACTACTAACTCCACACCTAAATCATCATTTCTTTGCCTACTTTAACTTAATTCAGAGATCTTGGTCAGAACACCTTTTCATAAATCTTTTGCATGCATGCCTCTGGCCTACCTTACTCATATTCTCAAACTTTCATTGTTTGTTTTTCTTATCCATTGTACCCATAATATTGTTTTCCTCTGTAATATTGTTAATTTGTCTCTATTTGTATGTATTTGTATGTCTGTTTGGGGCTTTTCCCCTCGGGTCTCCACTGAAAAAGGGTAATTCTTACCCAGCTGGACCAACCCGGTTGATAAATGCAAAAAAATAAAATAAATAATAAATAAATATTTGTTGACCGAGAGTGTCCGACTGGACGTAGATCCATTTTCATCGGAGGCCCGGGGAGAAAAGCTCCACAGTTAAAATAAACAGACAGTAGTTACATTGGATTACACAGTTATTAACAATTTACATAGCAATTACTTACAACATATTTACAGATGAAGAACATAGTACATCAGTAGACAACTAGAATCTTTATCTGTGAAGTACATAACAGACATTAACAAATGTTACAATAAGAAGTTCCTGCTGTATAATAAGTACTAGGCTTATGAGCATCTGAGCTTGCTATAATCAAGGTAGTTAGTGGAGTGGAAAGAAAGGTAGTGGTTGGATGGGGTGGGTGATATTAGAGTGGGAGTTGCAAGGGCATAGCCAGCATGTTTTTAGGTGCGCTTTTAGTAAAGTTTTGAAGTGGGTGCATGATGGTGTGGAGGTAATTGTGGGTGGGAGGGAGTTCTATAATTTGGCTATGGTGCAAGACAATAGTGCTTCACCAGCAGAGTTATTGGCTTTAGTGATCTGCAAGTGATTTTTGTTGCTGGATCTTAGTGGTCTGGTGGTGCGATATGGTTGGAGTAGATTCTGGAGGGATGGGACATTTAGTGGACGGTTTACTAGTTTGTGGGCGAGTGAGAGTTGATACCATTGAAGGAGGTGAGGGAGTTCAAGCCAGCCCAGTTCGGCAAGTGAGAGACAGTGGTGACTACGGTAGGATGCACCTGTGGTGAATTTGGCAATTTTGGACTTAATGAAAAGGTTCCCCTGAAACCTATTTTGAAGGGTCAAGTTAGTTAGCTGGTATAGCCTTTGTTACACCAGATTTATATTTATATTTTTATACAATTTTTAGAAGTGTATGTACTATATACATACACACATATATATATATATATATATATATATATTTTTTTTTGCTATATACATTTTTTGTTATATACATATAGATTTTTGTTTTTATATTTTGTGCTATGACAGGTTTTAATGATGTGTATATGCCTTTAACCTAACATTATATTGCTGAGGTAGAATCTGATTGGCTAATTGTTGGCTAATTGTCCTACAAATATTTTAATTGCTTTTATTTGATGCATGGTTAATGAAGCAGTTGCAAAAGTGCTTACCAGCATTAAACTATAGTATATGAGCTCCTGGGTAGTGTTTTATTCCGTTGGTTTGGTTTTGCTATTTTTTATTTGTTGTACCAGTGGTTTATTCATCTCACGTATGGTACTCTTCTTTATTTATTCCGTTTTTCTGGTTACATGAGCTGACAGCATGGCCGAGGGGTTTACAGGCAACTTGGAATTAAGTTACAATCCACAGAACTCTGTATCTACCTCTAGCGATTCGTAAGAGGAAATTGATGTATCTTTTGGTGAGGAACGATAATCCACTGTTGTTACCAGGCGAAAGTTTCCCAGTCAGAATCCACTGAGAGATCTGATTATGACCCTGAGGTGTTTATGAGAGCCCTAGATGACCTAGAATTCAACATTTTGAAACCTAAATGCCTTTAGGCACAGAGGCAACATTTCAAGGTTTGCCTACAGAAGAAAATTATTCGAAGGGGTTTATGGATTTTCAAAATGCCCACGTATGGTGAGCAGTACCCGGAATTGCTCACACAATGGCAAAAGCTCAACCTGGAGGTGAGTTTTAACTATTTAAGATTACTCACAGACTTCTTCAAACCTGAGGAGGATGCCTTACTGAGTAAAATTAATGACAGCAGTATGTGCTTTCTGAACGGTTTGCAGTCAAGTTGGTTGACTCTTTTGCTGATAAATTAATGGACACTGCTTTATTTGAAAGGAAGCTGTTACAGCAAAAACGTCTTAAGGCTGATAGAGACATGAATGATTCTAGACAAGGCCATGTTTTTACATGTCCCAAGAACAATAATAGTAGAAGTAATATGTGTTGAGATTCTTCTGTAAAACCCTCGAGAGTTGTTAATGAGCCTGGTTTGGTATCTGGTTTGATACGACCTCTGATTGAATCAGAAACTGAGGTTATACCTCCTGAGTCTGCTGCAGCAAAGATTTTGCTTGATAATGACTCTGTTGCAGGGACCAAGGATACTGATGTCAGCCTAGCCAGTAATGTAGTTGTGCTGAGTGCAACCACAAGCGTTCTACATAGACAATGACATTGGGAAATGATAGAAGGAAAGTCATTTCTACTAATAAGACTGATAAGAATGTTTTAATCAATGGTCAAATGTATACCTTCCCTTTACCCACTGGTCAAGACAAACATGTGAGCAGGGGTCGCTCTCAGAGCAGGGGAAGAACCAAGAGGAATTTACCCATAGAACAAAGTACCAATCAGTCCCTGAAGAAAATGTGGAAACATGTACAGACTTAGTTCCCTGTAATTTATCTAAGAGAATATTAACATCAGATTAAAATAGTGTATTGGGAAAAGGTCTTTAATTTATTCCCATGCAGCATGGTGATGTGACTGAAATGATTTTAGACACTAAAATGTTTATTTGTAATGTCTCTTTGAAAATGCAATTTGGAGGTGATGTGAATAATGATAATGTTTTTGGGTTTAGGAAACCAAGTGTATATATGCCCACAATCCCTCCTATATTAGAGGCGTTTGGTAAGTTAGTTGAACATGATATACACCAGATTTTCAGTGATAATAAGGGCAGATATAATGATAACCTTACATCTAAGGAAAGGCTAGCATTAGCCACGTTACAGAATGATTCAGTAGTAGCTATTTGACCAGCTGATAAGGGTGGCTCCATAGTTATTTTGGACAGATCATATTATTTTGATGCTATGAAGGAGATGTTAAAACGATCAACAACATTATACTGTGATCAGTAAGGGTGACATCAATTTGATAGGAATTAAAATACGTGATGCCTTAAATAATTGTCTATTTAATAGGATGATTAATTTTGATTTGTACAAGTATTTTTTAGTGGATGAACCTTTAATTCCTGTCATTCAGGGTCTCCCTAAGATTCATAAGAACAGCCTTAAACCACCGCTACGACCTATTATATCTGGTTGAAATTGGAGCACTGAGCCCTTTTCCATATTTGCTGAAAAGTATTTAAGTCCTATTTTGGACAAGAATGTGTTGGTGTTGAAGGATTCTAAGCATTTCCTGACTGATCTTTTTAACTTTATTAGGACACAACCCTTGGACTTGAGGTACCATCTAGTAACAATGGACGTACAATCCTTGTTTACGATGACACCCAACAATATTGGTATTACCTATGTTAGGAATTATTTATCCAAATATGGATAATATGATCCCTCCTTTATTTAACTTATCAGCTTCTGTATGAGAATTGTATTTCAGAACAATATATTTGTGTTTGAAGGAGTATATTATAATCAGAGAGATGGCGTAGCTATGGATGCATCTAGTGCCAATAGCTACGCCAACGTGGTTATGGCTGGATGGGAGGAAAAACATATGCTTTCTACTCACTGGTTTTGACAATATGTTCCATTCTACCATCGTTTTGTCAATGATGTGTTTTTTATTTGGACAGGGGACATAGATGAATTGGTTAGATTTCATGAAAGTCTTAATTCATCTACATAGTTTCTTAAGTTTTCATTGGTTTCTTCAGAAACACGTATTGAGTTTCTGGATGTGTTATTCAGTCAAGGGGCCGATGGTCTTTTGGATACTGGGATTTTTAGGAAACCCTGTTATAAGAACACCCTTTTACACAGACGTAGTATGCACCCATCCTATTGTTCAAGAACATCAAAGGACAGGGTATGAGGGTGTCGAGATTGAATGCATCTGATGCAGGTTTTATCTCATAGTTAGATGACCTCAAGGATAGGTTACTTGTTAGAGGTTTTAAAGGAACTAAAGTGGACAACATTTTACAGACCACTGTTCCCCTAAGGAATGAAACCCTATTATTCAGAACAAGTAAATTGCCCCAATGTCACATCATCTTGCATTGGCACATGTAGTAGGATGTCTTTACTGCTATTTTATACAATGGACACTAGGAAGGTGACAGAGGTTAATAGACATTGGAGTGTTCTAACTACTGATCCTGATGTTAGAAGAATAACTGGTGACAAACCACACTTTATTTATAAAAATAAGAGGGATTTAAGGAGACTTTTATGTTACCCAGACAATTATATGGTTCCCATGACTGATGTAGGTAATGTGACTTCATCTTGTGGTAATTATAATTATTGCAGTTACATTGATAGTAATGGGTTTTTGAACATCCAGATTCTGGACGTAGATTTTTATTTTAAAATAGGTGCTACATGCTCTACATCCCGTATAGTGTATCTAGCTCATTGTCTGCTCTGCCATGCATTTTATTGGGCAAAACAGACAGAGCACTGAAGGACAGGATTAGGGAACATCTGTATAATATATGTCGGGTTTCCATGAATAATGCTCTAAGCATGTCATTAATACTGGCCCACAACATGTGTTTCAATTCCTGGCCATAGACAGGACACCGCTCAGTATTCATGGGGGGGATGTCAGGAATTTTAATGAAGCAAGAGAAGTTAGATGGATGATTAGGCTGAGAGCAGATCAGGGCAGTGGACTTAATGAAAAGGTTCCCCTGAAACCTATTTTGAAGGGTCGAAGACTTAGGAGTTAGTTGGAATAGCCTTTGTTACACCAGATTGACATTTATATTTTTATACAATTTTAACAAGTGTACGTAAAAAAAATATATATATATATATATATATATATATATATTTTTTTTTTTTTTCGCTATATACATTTTTTTGTTATATACATATAGATTTTTGTTTTTATATTTTGTGCTATGACAGGTTTTAATTATGTGTATATGCCTTTTACCTAATATTATATTGCTGACGTAGAATCTGATTAGCTAATCGTTGATTAATTGTTCTACAAATGTTTTAATTGCTTTTATTTGATGCATGGTCTGATGAAGCAGTTGTGAAAGGGCTTACCAGCATTAAACTATAGTATATGAGCTCCTGGGTAGCGTTTTATTCCATTGGTTTGGTTTTGCTATAATTTAGTTTTATGTTTATAGCTCTCCCAGCTGGGAAACACTTGAATGCTTTCAGAAAACATTTTCCCCAAGCCATTTCTCTTTATCAGATGCTACTGACATGAGAACCAGATACAAGACTGTTTACTACAAAAAGACCTTGTAATAGTCAATATTCTTTTTCATTTACTTGCTTTCTGTTAAATCTTGCTACTATATAAAGCTAATGGCCTTCTCCTATGCAAGAATAAAAAATGCACGCTAATTTTTCTTTTGTCATATTCTTTTAACCAGATCCCCTTTTTTGTTTTACATCACAGTGCATACATTTCTTAAAACTGAACAAGGATTAAGAAACAAAATGAATAAATGGGAGCACCTGTTTACAATTAGTACCTCCATTACACTTAAAAATAACAGAAAAAGCTTTACTTTACAACATGTAAAGAAAATCATGCACCACTTCAGTAATACTGTTAAGGAACATTTTTTTTTACTTGCAGTTAACTCTCTCCCTCCTCTTCCCCTCTCCTGAGTATTTTTCTGAACATTAATGGCATGAAGCAGGAAATATGCTTTAGAGTCCCTTACACGTTTAACAAAGTCCAAACAAGTCCAGTATTTCCAGATTTTATTTTTCTGTCCTGTTTCACAAATGTAATTATTGCTTTGTAATCCCACATTTATCATTTTCCAATTTACTGATTTTAGTCTCCAAATGTTAATGACATGAAGTTGGGTATACGTTTTAGAGTCCCCTTCAAGTTTAATAAAGTCTAAGAAAGTCCACTATTTCCAGATTTTCCTGTTCTATTCCTGTTCATCTCCATCTCACAAACCCTGTCTGTGTTTCACCTCCAGTGGACTCTTGATTCTTCTGGTAAACTCCTGTGCTTTTTTCCCTCTCTTAAGCATTTTCCGTTGAAACACTGGGAAGGATTTAACTGGCACAACCTCACTGTGGTCTTTATAACCAGAAGAACAAGTAACAGAATTTCCTTCAGTTTAACAGCTCAATTGCTTAGCCACCAGTATTAAACTTAAAGCCTTATTATGTCTTGGGAATTCAGATATTGTATCCCAGCTTACACTCGTTTGCACACCCAACATTCCCGACAGAAAAGTATCTAGGGAATTTTTAAAGTCTGCCAACTCACTGCACTCCCAAAACATATGTTCCCAGTTACCTTTATATTCCCCATCACACCTCCAACATTTGCCATCAACCTGAGGAACAATTTTTGGGAGTTTGCTTGGGGTATAACATTAAATCTTCAAACATTTTCAGGCAAAAATCCTAAATCTTCTAGACTTTGTTGCATATTCGGGAGCCATGCTTATGTCCTCCTGCTATTTCTTTGTGAATTGCATATCTACTCTCTTTGCAATCTTTTCTGACCTCTTCTGATTGATTCCTGTATTTATCATGCAGTGTTTTATATGCCCTACAAACTATTCCTTTTTTAACAACAGCTTCTGTTCTAGATGCAAGTAAAGACCCAACAAGTGCAGGTCTTTCATTTAGGATTCCTTTATCCCTTTCTCTCTGTCATCAGTTGGATATCAATTCCTTACAGGGAAAACAATAACTACCCTGCAATCCAAATGTCTTCTTGGCCTCTTCCCATTCTATTACCTTTCCTTCTCTAATTATTTGTTCCAATACCTTAGTTCCTTTGCCAGCTTCCTCCAGTAAATTCCAGTCCTGTCTTGTTTATCCTCTGTACCCTAACTGTGCTCAACCCTATCAGCAGACTCTCTTGTCTATATTTTGATGTTGACTTAGTTCTTAGTATACTTTCTGCTAATTTATGAATAAAATATTCTATATGACTGTTATTCCCCTTAAGTATCTGCATCCAAAATCCCATTCTTTCCTTATTTCTTGATTTACCCCCACTTCATCATAATCCCTTTCCACTCTGAATTGCATCTTTCTGCTTGTGTTACATATTAAAGCCTTAACTACATAGCTCTAAAACTTCTCTTCAAGTCAAGTAATCCTAAACCTCCTTGTTCTGTTGGGAGGATCAACTTATCCCACTTGACTCCTGCCCTCTTCCCATCCCAAATAAAATCCTTCAACTCCTTATTAATTACTGTCTACAACTTCTCCTCTGGTTGAAAAAAATATGCCTGACCTGTGTATAAAACTTAAGGGATGAAAAACAATTTTACTCTTTGTATCTTGCTGTCTATATCCACAGGCAAGAACTTTTAGTTTCTGAGTTTTTCTTTTCTCTCTTTAGTCTCTTTCAACATATCCTTAGCTGCCATAACCAAATATTGTTTTAATCCATACTCCTAAATACTTCATTTTATCATGTCCCCATATATATGGGTATTGCTGGACCTATTAATGTTGGACTACATAGTTTACAGCCATAGCTTAGCCTGTTTTATCTTCATTAATTATACAAACCAAAAAAATGGAACTGTCTCAGAATATTCTGCAACACTGAGATGTACTCTTCTGGTTCATTCAGGTACAGAATAATATAATTTGCAAATAAAGCCAACTTTTCTCGAAAGCCATTCCAATTATATCTTTGAGTCCCTTATTTTCTTTGCCAGTGATTCTAAATATAAAGCAAATTAAAGGGAAAGAGGACACCCCTTCCTGGTTCCTCTGTTGAGAGGTAACTTAGAGAGATTGTGTAGTTATTTTGAGGAGTACAGAATAGGCTTGTTATAATATTACCAATCTAAGAGATCAATCTGCCAGTAGGGAATTTTCTGAGTGAGAGTAAGGAGTACTGGAATAAGGAACACAGATAACATGTTTAGAACCCAATAACATCTTACAATGGTTCTCCAATATAGCACAAACTGTAAGAATCTTCCACATACAAAGGCAGTCCAGACCAGAATCAGTACTGTGTTGGAGTGATAGCTGGACCATGCTGTACACAAGTTAACGATAGGTTATTAGTCTGCAGACTATTACAAGCCTAGCCAATAACCAGCAGACAGAATCAAACCCTGTATCTTGTATCTGTGGAATTAAGATATTAACCATTATGCCAACCCTCCAAAAGGCTACTATTTCAAGAAGGCAGGGTGATGTCTTATTATTCCAGTGCTGACTCTCTTGTGATCTCCTCAGTCCAGCATAGGTCTGACAAACTGCATTATTTTACGATGATGCTGCCTGAAAAACAGAGTAGGACTTTGGACTGGTGTATTAAGAAGGTCTGAAAGGGCACAATCAGGGTGCCTTCCAGGGTGCACTGATGGGGTCCTGAATATCTGGCTGCAGGGGAGAGAGAACTGAGGGACTTCAGGCAGTCCAAGAAGTTTCTCAAAAGCTGAAGGCCTCTCCAAAGAAGTATTTTATTCTGTGAAGAAACAGATGGAAGTGACTTGTTATCCTTAGCTTTTTTGAGATAGTAGCCTTGGGATCCGCCTGCTCATTGCAGTACCCATGTGTAAGGGTATACCTCACCCTTAACTATATGTGGAGAAAGCCTTTGGGTAGTAGTGAGCAAATCTGAGCATATGTGTTATTCAAATAGCAGGAACCACTACTTGAACACGTGTCAGCTAAGGACACTGCCTGCTGGGGAAAGACTTGTGCCCAGCACAGGCTTCAGACCAAACTGCCCAAAGGCATGTGCTACACTCATGACTCAAACTCTCAACACACAGCAAACATCTGCATGATGCCTACTCCCTGAGCTGTAATCAATACAGCAGGTTGATATAACAAGCCCTTCTCAATTGGCACCTGACAGCTTGAGTGGGCCTGTGGGAAGAAATTCCAGCAGAAAAGACTTCAGATTTAACTGCCACCAAACTGTGACAGCAAGACTCAAAAGAACTACAGTCTGGATCAGCTGGTTGATCTCAGGCTTCAGCCAATCATACAGGGCTATCAGTGTACAAGAAATCCAGGCTATCCCCCCAGATGGAATATATTTCATAAGCAACCAAGATTTTGTTCTTGAGTTCCTCCTTCAGGGAAGACAGCATTAGTCATGCCATCCTGTATATCAGGAAAACATTATCACAAGCCTATCCCCAAGGTAGCATGGTGCAGTACCCCCGTGATACTGTGAATCCTGCAATAAGGAGGTGGGGCCTAAGGTCACTGCCTCTGAGAATGAAAAAGATAATGAAGGATCTATCTATTCACATTCTGATCTTATAGTAAAGCTGAAGATGGCTTGAGGGGATGAAAAGTGAGCTTATCACCTGCATGGAACAAGTGGGCCAGATGAATTCCTGACTTATATCTAGTGAGATCAAGCCTCACTTTGTTGTCTGAGTGCTTCATGTTGTTGCAGTGTTGGAGTTGCATCTGAGACTTCAAGAACAACCCTTCTACCGATCCATGCATGAAAAGCTCTAAATAGCTGTCATACTGGTCACAAAGCAGGCCAAAATGTTGTCCTTTCTTTGCTTTCATGTACCTGCAGCTGTGGTTAATACCAAGTACCTCTATAGGGCAACATAAGCAGTATTGATGGAGGACTTGGCTCATATTTACATGGTCATAATACCACTAAATTTTCTGGTGCTTGGCAACATGAATGTGAATAAAGGTCTTTAATGACAACAGCAAAAATCTACCTTTGAACTCTGAAACTGGCCCAAAGAAATAGAAGGCTCAGGGGAAGTGCACGATTGAGCATCTGGTGCATTATGTCAATGTGCAACAGTACAGGTGTGAGGACATCCTATAGTGTACGATTTTACAGAAAAAAATACTGAATGCTAATGAAGCTATATCCAGCCCCAGAATCCTCCTCAAATTTTGATCAAAAGATTATGTGACTATAAAAGCAGATAACAAAGAAAAAAAGGAAATCTGAAGGCAGCTATGCAGAAACCTGAGAAGGATACAATGCGCATTAGCAACACATAACAAGATGTGGTGCTAGGTATTCAGCTTACATAGAGAAAAGAGCAAATGATTACCTTTTAAACCCACACACATGGTGTTTCACATCCCCATTTCCTGACCTAATCATGTCTCATCTGGCATCTTTTTTTTTTTTTTTCCTCGAGTCTGATGATTTAATATCCCACCTGTGACCCAGACTGTGACAGGACTAACTAGAGTACAAAGGATTAGTCCAGAAAAAATCACTTTAGCTAGCAGATCTAAGAGACACACTCTGATGCCCTCCTTGTGGGAAGAAGAGACATGCCTTGGTGAAATTTCGTTTCAAGTAGTTTATTCAGTTAAACAGATAGACAGACGTGTTCTTTTTCTAATACGGAACAGAAGTTAACAGAACACCTAAGACAGTTAAATGTCTCCATCTGTGCCCATCAAACAGGCCAACAGCACAGACTCTTGCTGTCCTTCAAATTAGAACTGAAAATTTAAACAAGTATGGCATGCAGTCTATTAACTGCAGCACTTTCAGATATTTTCTAATCTAAGGATTCATGCATCTCACCTCACACCCACTCTCACTTTTTTGTTTTTGAGATTAGAAGGGTTGCTGTTCTGTAGTCTGGAAAATGTTCGGTGCAGTGCTGAATTTGTTTGCAAAGCATTTGTTTTGTCTAGCTTTGTACAGGCAATTTGCAATGGGTAAGAACACTGCCAGACTTCTATAGCAAGACAGTCTTAAATAGTTGCTGAAACAGACTACCACAAGCTGTAGATAATGTGGGATTTCCAAGAACATCAATGGGTTATTTGTTACTTGGCTTTCTTTATAATCTTTTATGGGACTAATGACCACTTTGTCAAAGACAAGGCATCCATGAACGTGCAAAGTTCATCTCAAAGCAACCACAGAAGTGATTATATTTTGTAAAAAGGTGCAGAATGCTTCACTCCCCCTCCATGCTGGACAAGTATGAAAGCTTGTCCCTCCCATATCATTCAAGGCTTTAATTTTTTTTATTGTTACTTTCACGGATACAACTATTTAATAAAGTGGATTTTAGTTTATAATCCGTATCCCTTCTTTTGTAAAGGGAAATTTTAAAACTTCTGCAGTCTGGTATATGGCAATCTAAAGACTGGGGAACAAACAAAACGTTTTCACGATGTACTCAAATCTTCATCTGAACAGTGTTCCTTTTCCAAAGAGAAAAAAAGTGGACAAAAGAAGTATGTCTTATGGCAAAGTATAGAGATATGATGTATGGAAAGTTAAGTAACCCAAAAAGGATGCTTCTTAATGTGTCTGGCCGGTTTAACAGGCTGGGGGTACCACATCCACTCATGCTGTGAATGATGCAGATTCAAATAGTGTCCTGGGTATCAGTGGACCAAATGGAGGACTGAGCATGACTAAGTGGCTAACAAATTTCAGAAACAACTATGCCAGTACCTGGCAGAGATTCTAGTTGGTAGAATGCAAGCTCATATAGAAACTGATATACTACACATCACAGAAATATATGTGAAAAATCATCTACCTGTTCCCCACCTCAAGGCCAGCACGTATCCCCAAAGGACAGTGTGTGTGTGTGTGTGTGTGTGTGTGTGTGTGTGTGTGTGTGTGTGTGTGTGTGTGTGTGTATGTATATGTGAGTGTATGAATACATACATACATATATATATATATATATATATATATATATATATATATATACACACACACACACACACACACACACACACACTATGGGAAAATGGACACTACAACAGATCAATGGCAGTAGAGGAAGACCATAAAGCAAATAAAAAATACCCAATCTGCAGTTATGATTAATGGCACTAATGAAAAGGGCCACAAATGGAAGTATCATAATGCCATCTACAAACAGGACCTGAAATGAAGTTGGAATATGCACAGCTGAAGAAGTCTTTAAATCTAGTGACGTACATGGAGCCATACAGCTTACTTTTTAAGTTGCTAGAATTTCTATAAGCAAACCTTGGATACGATGGAATAACATTATTTAATTCAAGCAGGGCTTGTAAAATAGCCCAGTTATTGCCAATTATTATCTTAATATCAGATGTACATTGACTAAAAGTAGTAGTGTACCTAAGCTGGTCTACAGTAGATGTAGAAAAATTAGGACCATCTCGTGGGGTTGAAAAATAAAGTTTAGCTTTGTCCTTTCTCTGCTCAAGGATATTTTACCCTTCTTCCAGTAATAACTAAGTTATAACCTCTTTGTTGGAATTCACATTTCATATCATGTAACTGTTTGATGCATGTGTCATCTTCAGTATTCAGCCTGCTAACTCTACTATATTGGCTCAACTATTCCTCTAAATGTATGAATGAGATGCATGCTTTTACTATGTAAATATTTGTTTTTATGAGATTTTTTTGTAGATCTTTGTAGATATAAAATTATCTATGATATTTAGCTGTATATCTAAAAAATGTATTTCATTAACTGAATTAGTCATTTTAAATTTCAAAAAAGTGGCAGTAGCATTTAGATAGTTGAAAAATTCACTCAACAAATCTGATATACCCACCATGCAAAAAACACATCATCTACAAGTTGCTTGTAGAATAATAGATAAGGTTTAAATTCAGTAGGACAGTTATATACATGTTTTTCCTCCCATTCATTTAAGGTCATGTTGGCATAGGTGATTGCAACAGGCGTACCCATTGCAACACCAGTGGTCTGATGGCAGAAAACTTCATTGAAAATAAACATATTGTTGTTTAACACTACTTCAAGTAGTTCACACAACGTCTCTATTTCCCTACCTTTGATTTTTTCCATATCTGCACAAACTACTTTGAATGGCATCAATGCCATAATCTTTAGGAATAACAGTGAAGAGTGATTTTTATATCTAAGGTAACAAAGATGTACTGATTAGTTGTTTCTTCTTGATGTCAAATGTGAAGCTTACTTAAAAAATCACCAGTGCCCTTAATGAAACTCTTTACATGTATTAGTAACGGACTTAATACAGTTTGCAGATAGAGGGAAATTGCTCTGTTAACCAACCTCGACCAGAGACAATAGGTCTCATGGGGGGTTTATTTAAAGATTTGTGAACGTTACGTAAGCCATATAGAATAGGTATTTTGGGACAAGGTATAGAGACATAATTTAATAAATCCACAGAAATATCATCATTAATTTGAAGTTCAAACAAAAGTGTATTAACACTACTGATACAACGTGCTACATCACCATAGGATATTTGTTTAAATGCAGTACGGTCAGCAAGAAGTTCATTCATGGAAGCATTATATTCAGCAGCATTCATTAAAACAATCCCTCCTCCCTTATCGGCTTCCTTAACAACAATATCACTATTATTCTCTAACTTTTTTAAAGCTTCTAATTCAACAAAAGATAAATTATAGTATTTTTAAACTCATTCTTAGCATATAAATCATGTAGTTGTTGTTCACAAATATTCTCGAAAGCTGTGACAAAAGGGTTACTGAAAGGAATAAATGTGCTGCTTTTTTTACATTTTAATGACATAGGTTTGTAAGAGTCTTTATAAAGGAGTTTTAAGTTGAGATTTCTGGTAAAAAGCTTCAAGTCAGTTAGGGCATCTACTATAGAATCCTTTTGTACTGGTATAAAAGTCATGCCTTTGCTTAATAAACTGATATCAGCTTCAGTTAATTCAATATTTGACAAATTAAATACTGGGCAGTCAATATTTGTTACCTCCGTGTTTTGTTTCGTATTTGTGGGCCGACACTTGCTTCTCTGGTTTCCTGGAGAAGGACCTCGCCCTGGTTGTATCTTGCTTCCGATTGGGTATTATTTCTGGCAACTTTAATTGGATCACTGCGGAGGCTCGCCGAAAATCCTGTCGTTGATTGGATGAACGGGCCACTACGTTCCCTTCAGTTGCACTTGAATATATCGGCTCACTAGAATTATTATTCAATGTTGGCCCAGTTGTTAGGTTGGATAATATATTGTCTGTAGTTAAAACACTACTATTAGCTGCATCAGTTACAGAGGCAGTTGCAGGAGCAGGAAATTGATCTAACTCGTACATAGAGCCTTTATGTGTGCGGCTAACAGAATTCACTGTTTCTCTTTTTCCAAAATCTTTAGGCCAAGAGAAAATATTGCCTGAATGGAAATCTTTAATGTCATGATTAAGTTTATTTCTTTTTTTTGTTGCTCTATGTTGTTATCATTTGATGTTAATTTTATATTTAAATAGTACTATGTTTTAGTATGATTGTATCACACTGAAGAAGAAGCCACGGTGGTGCTGTGGTTAGCGTTGTCACCTCACAGCAACAGCGCCTTGTGTGTGGAGTCTGCATGTCTTCCCCATGGTCAAGTGACGTTAAAGACATGCATGTATGTGCGAGCGTGAATGGGCGTGCCTTCGCTGAAGGTTGGGAGTCGGGCTGGCAACTCTGCACTATAAAAATCCACTGCCAATTATGAGCGGACTGGAGTTCCGCTGTGGTGACCCCTAACCGTGAAAAGCTGAGAGTCTTGTATCACACTAAAGAAGGAGTAATCCGAATGCTTTGTATTTTCATCTACGTTTTATTGGAATTTTATTAAACTTTCTGGACGTAACTTGGCTGATTTTTTTTGTGTTTGCTGTGGACTTCTCTTTAAAACAGCAAGTGTATTGCAGGTTTTTGGTTCTTTTTGCTTTTATTCTAGGCAAGCCAGAAGCAATGCTTTGAAATGTCTACTGCACTGAAACTTTCATTTACTTCAAATAAAAATATTAGAAAGTGAAATGGAACTCTAATTAGGGGAAAAACTTTAATCAAATTTATTTTGAAGAATCTTAATCTGATTAATTCAGCAAGTTCTGGGCTACATTCCTGGAACACACTCTGAGTGCTAGGGTGCAAAACTCTGTGTGGGTGCTGGAACCTTGCTAAATGAAAGGTAACTTTTGCTCCATCAAAATCTTCCTGACAGTCTCTCTCTTTTTTTTTTCCTAAGGCCTGGTAACCTACATCTGCCCACAACCTGCTAGTAAACTCTGTGGATGGTGGTGGCTGTTCAGGGGTCAAGTGTAACTCAACATCAGATTGATGGATGAAAAATATGCTGATGGCACTGTAGTCAAGGACTGTTTACAACTTAAGGCAGATAAATATATTTTCTGACAGCAGAACTCATTATTAATGTAATAACAGTGACAGCAAAGCCTAAATTAAATTAACAACACATAAATGAACAAACAAACCTAAATCCAGAAAGAAATAATTAAGATACTCTGAAGCATCACAAGTTAACCTTTCATTTCAAGTATATGACATGAACAAATGATGGGAAACACCTCAGAACGAAAAGGCACTTAATGTGTTTTTAAGTGTGTAGGGCTGCTAATGAAAGGGATGCTACTCTAGGGTAATAATGGTACCTAAAACACTGCCACAGGACAGAGACACCTGCTTCTGGTATGTTCTAAATGCACTGATCTGCTCAGTGAGATACCAGACTATCATAAAAAAACAAAATGCTGTTTTTCATCAGCAGAAATGTAGGTACAGGGCAGATGGATACAAAGGATACTTAAGGAAAAAATGGAGATTATTTAGTCTGATGTGTCTGGGAAAGAAACTGTAAATGAACTGCAGAAAGGTTTTTTTCTGTGCATTAAGTTTGCATACATGCACAAATGCAACACTGACTTACATGCATAGATGCAACACTGACTTAGTAGTAGTAGTAAATATTACAAAGCAAAACCTCTGAGCCCACGGTGGTGGTGCTGTGGTAGCATTGTCGCCTCACAGTAAGACGCTGTCCGGTTTGATTCTCAGCTAGAGCGTCTTCTGCTGGAGACATGCGTGAATGGGCGTACCTTCGTTGAAGGTTGTGCATCAGGGCTGGTAACTCGGCACGTAAAAATCAACTACCAATCATTAGCGGACCAGAGTTCCGCTGTGGCGACCCATAACCGGGAAAAGCCAAAAGACTCAACAACAACACAGCAAAACCTCTACACAATGCACCAGCAGCAATCATTTATAAAGTCACAGGCTGAAGCAGTGTCAAATCAATCAGTATTGCAAGTTCTGCCATCTATTAAGAAAAGCCATTGCTAAACTACAGAAAGACACCACCAAAGAATGTAGGTTCACATGCTCATTTTTCTTCTTTAGTACACTTCAGTTTTAGAAAGAGCACATAATTTGGTGGTTAAGTGACAAGCTCAGCTGCAGAGAAATTTCCTAAAGTTTTGCAAATCAAACCAGGTTTCTTACAATAGGTGTTTCTCACACACAGACAGATTTAAAGGGGAGGTCAATGAAACGACTACTATTTAACCAGATGTCTTTAAAACATTAAGTGCATGTTTTCAAAACTTCTGTCTACCATATGCTTACTGCTACTGCTATAATAAGCATATAAACCTGTACTATTGTTTACTTTATACAGGTGTATGTTGTTTAATTACAATTATGCACATCAGCAAAGATGTTAAAGTGAGTTTTAACACAGTAGAAGTATGTTGAATAATCACATTATAGTTTTACCAATCCATCACATAGCAACCAGTATGTAAAAAGCAACTTGCTGGCCAAAACTGGATGTGTCAGAACTTAAAAAGTCAAGTTTGTGCAGCTGCCATTCAAAAACCCCTTCCTGGAGTACATTTTTCCAAAATACACTTTTTTCCTGTACTACATAGTTACTACACAGATTATAAATGGAATACACTGTAAAATCCCATCTTTTTTCAAATGTCATCCTGCATATGAAAATGAACAGACACAAGAGTGAAGAAGCATAGCTAATTACCAGAAATGAAGTGTCAGAAAGATGCTAAACCATAACAGACAATGAATGTTTAAGTATGTATGGCACAGATTTACTTGAAGGATTTTTTTAACTACTGGCATACATAAGTTTTGATGCAATCCAGGCCTGGTCTTGTGCTATTTTGTATTCAATACATTTCCTATACAAAACCCATAATTACAGAGGAGTGAGTGAGGCAATGCAAAGTAACTTTTGCAATAGCAGAAAGTCACTGTGCTATACAATGCACTGCTACTAGTGAAAGCAGCTGCTCCGATGACATGTGAATGGTGCTGGCTGTTCATAGGGGCTCTAAAAGAGTTGGATGTACCTCAAAAGCATTCAATGAATCTTTGGTAAATATGCTATAAATATTTTACGGAACATACTGAAAATCTGTTACAATTTCTATTGCAGTGTGTTGGTGTCTCCATTCCCATCTGGTCTTTTTAGACTACTTGGTTTATTTTAATTAAGTACTGTGAAAAAGAAATAGCTCTCGTGTCTTTGTTATTGACAATGTTGCTATAATGAGTAAATGAAGGGTGTCCTGCAAAGAGTTAGGAAATCCTGACCACCAGGCCTGGCTGTAGAAAAAGGGAGAGATAAAATTACACATTGTTTGTTTGTGTTTATACCTCAAGTGAAGTGTTAGTGCAGACTGCATCTTAAATTTTCTCTCCATCTATATGTGTGTATCAACTTACAAAATTGTGTGTGTGTGTGAATGAATGAATGGGTTATAGATATAATTTCTAAAAGGTTCTGTCAAGATACAGTTTAGTCAAAATGGGAGTCACATTTTCTTAATGATTCCCACTTTGATGCCTAGTATTAATGAACTTAGTAGTGTTTAAGCAGAGAAGGTATTGAGAGTACTGTATGTACAGTACAATGAAAAAGTATTTACCCCCTTCCTGATTTCTTATTTTTTTGCATGTTTGTCACAATTGTTTCAGATCATCAAACTCATGTAAATATTAGACAAAGATAACCCAAGTAAACACAAAATGCAGTTTTTAAGTGATGATTTTATTTATTAAGGAAAAAAAAAACTATCCAAACCTACATGGGCCTATGTGAAAAAGTAATTACCCCCTAAACCTAATAACTGGTTGTGCCACCCTTAGCAGCAACAACTGCAATCAAGCATTTGCGATAACTGGCAATGAGTCTTTCACATCGCTGTTGAGGAATTTTGGCCCACTCTTCTTTGCAGAATTGTTTTAATTCAGCCATATTGGAGGGTCTCAGAGCATGAACCATCTTTTTAAGGTCATGCCATAGCATCTCAATTGGATTCAAGTCCGGACTTTGACTAGGCCACTCCAAAACCTTCATTTTGTTTGTTTTTAAGCCATTCAGAGGTGGACTTGCTAGCGTGTTTTGGATCATTGTCCTGCTGCAGAACCCAAGTACGCTTCAGCTTGAGGTCACGAACTGATGGCCGGACATTCTCCTTCAGGATTTTTTGGTAGAGAGCAGAATTCATGGTTCCATCAATCACAGCAAGTTGTCCGGGTCCAGAAACAGCAAAGCAGCCCCAGACCATCACACTACCATCACCATGTTTGACTGTTGGCATGATGTTCTTTTTCTGAAATCCTGTGTTACTTTTATGCCAGATGTAACGTGACGCACACCTCCCAAAAAGTTCGACTTTTGTTTCGTCAGTCCACAGAATATTTTCCCAAAAGTCTTGGGGATCATCAAGATGTTTTTTGGCAAAAGTGAGATGAGCCTTTATGTTCTTTTTTGGTCAGCAATGGTTTTTGCCTTGGAACTCTGCCATGCATGCCATTTTTGCCCAGTCTCTTTCTTATGGTTGAGCCATGAACACTGATCTTAACTGAGGTAAGTGAGGTTGCAGTTTTTTAGATGTTCTGGGTTCTTTTGTGACCTCTTGGATGAGTCGTCGCTGCACTCTTGGGGTGATTTTTGTAGACTAGCCACTCCTGGGAAGGTTCATCACTGTTCCATGTTTTCTCCATTTGTGGATAATGGCTCTCACTGTGGTTCGCTGGAGTCCCAAAGCTTTAGAAATGGCTTTGTAACCTTTATTAGACTGATAGATGTCAATTGCTTTGTTTCTCATCTGTTCAGGAAATTTTTTAGATCGTGGCATGATGTCTTTCTTTTTGGGATCTTTTGGCCTACTTCACTTTGTCTTACAGGTTCTGTTTAAGTGCTCTCTTGATTCAACAGGTCTGGCAGTAATCAGGCCTGGGTGTGGCCAGTGAAATTGAACTTAGCTTTCCCAAAAATGTGATTAACCACAGTTACTTCATGATTTAACAAGGGGGGCAATTACTTTTTCACATAGGGCCATGTAAGTTTGGATAGTTTTTTTCCCTTAATAAATACAATCATCACTTAAAAACTGTATTTTGTGTTTACTTTGGTTATCTTTGTTGTGTGTGTATAAATGTGACAAAATGTGTTTGTTTGCGTGCAAATTTGGTGTCTGGCAAATGCAAATTTCATGGATAAAGATCAGTGTACAGTGGGGTTAAGTGCAGTTTTCCTTGTCCCCACTGTTGTACTGTCTCAGAATTAGAATTTAAAAAGTTGTGGGAGTGTATCTTCTATATAAGGTGGTGTTAGTTATATTTTATGATGATTTGCAGTATGGTTAATGGTTTGCTTGATTACTCCTTATATTTGTTAATTGAATTTCAATGAATCTCATAAAATTATTCTATAAATAAAAACTCAAAGGTAACTTTTTATACCTTATTCTTTTTCTAAGGCAATAGGTAATATAACACACTTAAGTACCTTTCATGTCTTTGTTTTGCTAATTAATGTCTGTACCGTGTACTTACAGATATATATGTTATACATGACACAGTTATTATATATCACAGCATTTTTCAAAATAAAGAGGCTATCCACATGGCAAACCTAACATTCTTGGGTAGTTCCATTAAAGCACTTATTAAAATTCAAGACATTAGGAAATATATATATGGTTGCCATTCAGAATGTTAGCAAGAGGGGGCAGAGCCTAGATGGCCAACTGAGAGCAGTGAATTTTGAGAGCTCCATAAACTAGTACAATAATATAGGAACGTTTTATTATTTTCAAGTTTAAAACATCAGAACTCTATAGATAAACTACTAAACTACATAAATATCAATTTTGGTGGAGCTATACAAAACATTCCTGTCATGTAACATGGAGATATATTGAGTCACTGAATATAAACAACTCAAGGAATTCTCATCCAGATGCTGCTTTGAAAAAAGAACTGCAATTGATGACATCTACCTATCTTTGAAGATGGATGGCTTTAAAAATGACTTAGAAAATATCAAATTAAATTCTCAGAAACAGACTGATACTCTAAGGAACTATTACAGCAACAACATACAAAAATAACAAATATAGAGACTTCTCTAAATGACACTGAAGGGAGACTTAAAGAGGAAGAACTCCAAAAAGAATTTCTGCTTAAACAGAATACATGGCTGCTTAACAAAATAGATGACTTAGAAAACAGGGAAAGGAGAAACAACATTAGGATATTTGGGTCTGCCTGAAAACACTGAAGGAGAAGACGTTATTTCATTAACAACCTGGATTCCTGAATTTTTAGACTTAAAAGAGGGACTTTCATTTGGAATTGAAAGGGTGCATAGAGCCCTGAGGAAACCTGCTTCTAACTCAACAAATACTCCACCTAGATCCATGGTTATAAAATTTCTTTCATTTCCGGACAAGGAACTAATATTAAAATCTGCTTGGAGAAAAATCACCCTTAAAATACAATCAAAGCCTGATAAGGTTTGAAAATGATTATTTTTCCAAAACACTAGAACAAAGGAAAAAAAAGTCTGGCCAATAATAAAACTGTTAAAACAACAACATTAAAGCACAGCTGGCCTTTCCAGCCAAGATAAAAATACTTTTTGCCAATGAGATGAGATGAGAACCTTTAATGACTTAGGAGAAGCTATTATATTCATCAAAAACAACATAGTGTCCATCTCAGAAGAAATGGAATGGATGGCCCCTACTCTTAAAAGAATAAAATAATCAAATCATTGGACTAGAAAGAAGAAACAAAAAACTGATTCCAAGATAGCTGTCCCAAAAACTAACTCTTACAACTACATCTCTCAAAGTATCAACTGGTATGGTACACATCACTTATCTGTTTTTATTAAAAAAGGAGGGTTTCTTAAACAACTGAGAAACAGTAATGATTTATTCAGAATGTTCAAAGAGTCCAATAATTCTTCACAAACAAAGGTAGGTCAAGATGGATTACTATTTACATTATATATAAGCCAAACAAAGCGAACTGGTGGTGCTGTGGTAGCGCTGTCGCCTCACAGTAAGACGTCCTGTTCGATTCTCAGCTAAAGCGTCTTCTGTGTGGAGACGTGCATGAATGGGCGTACCTTCGTTGAAGGTTGTGCATCAGGGCCGGCAACTCGACACGTAAAAATCTACTGCCAATCATTAGAGGACCGGAGTTCCACTGTGGCGACCCCTAACCAGGAAAAGCCGAAAGACACAACAACAACATAAGCCAAACAAAGCAACATATAATACAAACATAGAAGTTTCTATTCCCCTACTTGAACTCGATGAATACTTATCTTGTTCATTTTTCATTAATTTTACTTATAATAATTTAAGTAATTAATTAACTAATTCAACAAGGTACCATTCATCAGAGTTCAGACTCAAATGTAACAAATTAACATCATAAAAAAGCCGAAAGACATAACAACAACAACATATAACAGCAGTAACAGTAGAGTGTTTTGAAAAAAAAATGCTGTCATGGAGACTAATGCCTTCTTCAGTTAAAGTATGATTTAGAAATGTCATGTATATCCTGGTTAAATAATAGTAGCAAGCTCTTAGTACAAATGTCATTATTATTCTGTCTAAACATAGTTAATATCAATCATGGCAGGTATCATTGCTTAGAGTGCCGTTTGATTAAGCCTGACATGGTGTGCGTGCATGCAGCTGTGTCTGGCAGCTGTTGTATGTTGCCGTTTTCATTTCCGGGAAGCTGTGGGTTGTGGCTTGTGATGGAGGTTTACTGATGCTTGTGTATTAGGAAGAGACATTTGGTGTTTTAGCCTGGATCCAAGGGAAGTGGGTGGATAAAACTGTGAGGTGGGATATTTCGGCAAAGAATAGTTTGTTTATACATCTGCTGAGTGAGAGGTGGGAAGGCTGGAAGAATGTGTTATCTCTCTTGTTGTGATGGCTTGTTGGGAGTTTTTTTCTGCTGCCTCGCTGAAAGGGAGGGAATGTGGGCTTGAAGTTGCAGTGAAGTGAAGCTTTGGATCAGGTGCATTGCATGCCTCTCGTATGCAGTACACAGACATACTAACAGAAACAGAGGCTTCCAGATTGCTATGGTAACGCAGACAGAGTAACGATAATGCTTAATGGCTCTGAGGAGCCTCCGAGATGATTCTCGGCAATGACGTTTTTGGTTTAAAAAAAATATATATATATATTTATATATATATATATATATATATATATATATATATATATATAAAAGGGCAGTTTTAAACCACATGTACACATATTAACGGTCTCCCAACACTTCGTTTAGCTCATTAAGTTGATTCTTGATTAAAAAAAAAAATAAAAAATAAATAAATAATACACACAAGTTTATATTTAAAATGTATTTTGGTACAAACACATTAAGGACTTATATAAAAGTGGAAGTCTGAGTTATTGTGAAAGACTAAGAGCACTTGGTCTTGTGCAGTACTCTTTGCAGTGGTCTGGGAGGTAAGCTTGCTCGGACGTGTTGGGCATATGGGGATAGCTGATTCTAGGGTGTTTGGGTTTGCTGGGAAGTGCTAGAGAATCATCAGATTTCATTCATGGAAATATCTGTGGGAATGGAAGGTGTGTTGAGTGGTTCACTGGCAGAGTGGCCACTGCAGGGAACAGGCTGTCAAAATGGAACAGGACAAATACTGTGATGGACAAGGATAGGTACATTGACAATATGTTGGCACATTTATTAGGCAATGGGTATGAACAAATCTCCTGAAACGAGCTAAGTATAGCTTACAAGCGAGTAGATCTGGCCCTTATGGATTTACTTTTGAATGATCAAATTAGTGAGATTGAATATAATTTTTGTGTACAAAAACATCCAAGGATCCCGACCATCTTCGGGATCCCAAAAACACATAAGGATATTATTCACCCGCCACTAAGACCTACTGTGGATGGAAAAGGGTCCAAAACAATATCTATAGCCAAATACTTGGACCATCAGCTAAAAATCTGTTTGAGTGAGTATACCCATATTATAAAAGATTCATGGGATTGCCTAAAAAAGATCAAAAATGAAATTTTTGGGAAAGATATCATCTTTACTACCATTGACGTCAAGGACTTGTTTAACGTCATACCTCACCATGAGGGTATAGAGATTTTTTATGCCAACATACATTTCCACACTCAAAAATACTTACTTTGAGTACACTCATGGAATTAGTACTGGTAAATGGTTTCTTGACTTTTGAGGGACATCTTTTCAAACAAGTTTCAGGTATCCCAATGGGGGCAGCCTGTGCACCTATTTTTGCAAATGTGGTCCTGACCCAGTGGGAATTGTCCATGGTATTTGTTTCAGAAGGCATGGCACACTGTAGATTTTACGGGCGTTACCTAGATGATATTCTCATCTTATGGGATGGCAGTGTGGATCAGTTGTCAGACTTCGTTTTGTTTCTAAACAACAGTACCTTTTTTTTTAAATTTACCATGGAGACACACTCTGACTATATAAATTTCCTGGACATTAAAATAAGCAAAGAATACAGTGATCACACATTTTCCTCCACTATCTTTAGAAAACCTACATACTCAAACTCCCTTTTGCATTTTGAGAGCGGGCACCCCCTGCATCAAAAATGTTCATTTGTAAAGGGTCAGGAGCTTAGACTTGCCCGCATGATAAGTAAGTTTGATGAATTTTTAAAAGAAAGGGATGTTTTATTGGGTATGTTGACAACAAAAGGCTATCCGGATGAATTTGTAATACCTATACTTGAAGAAGTAACCAAGAAGAGGACAGAAGGACATTTCTACCCATTTCTTGGACTTGATATTTCCAGATTGTGTGCTCCATTAGAAAATAGTGGACTGACAACTGATCATCAGGGATGTTACAATCATGGTCTGGTTCTCACTTATACACCCCAATTCCCCTTGGTTTAGGACATCATTTTTAAAAATTGGTATACTCTTACTTGTGACGAGACCATCCAAAGTAGAGTAGGTAAGGTTCCTATAGTTATCTACAAAAAGAATACTACTGTTAAAAATGTACTCGAAAAAAACAAGAACGATAAGTATGTACCTGGTAGGATGACCAAGTGTGGGCACTGCACTCAGTGCAAGTATATATTAGAAGGTGAAAACGTTTTTACAAAGGGATATGGATGGGTTAAATTTCACTAAAAGCACAATTGTGGCACCAAGTATGTATTATATGCTGGTATATGCCAGATGTGTTCAAATTTATATATAGGAAAAATGAAAAATGCATTTAGAACACGCATATACCAGCACATGTACGATATTGGGAAAGGTAATTTAAGTAATGCACTTGCCAAACACATCAGTAGTTATCCAGGACATCAATTCAAGTTTATTGTATTAGAGGAACTTATGGGGATGAAAGAGGGGGTCCCATTGATTTGTTGCTCGAATTCAAAGAGTTGTTATGGCAGTTGAGAGTAAATGCCATTAATACCCCAGGGTTGAATGAGGTAGTTTTGCTTACTAGCTTTTTGAAATTAAAAGCAGATTTTTATTTTTAGCATTACAGTACAATACATATGGACAGTAAATCTGAAGTTAAATATAAATATTATGTATTTATATTTTTTCAATTTTTTATATACGTTTATGCTTTGCATTAAGAGCTAGTATTTATGTTGTTCAACTTTTGTGTGTTTTCATCATATGGGGTTTATTCCTGTATTCACACAGATGTACACATGCAAGTTTTGTGAATAGTATCTTAGAGAGTCTGTTTTTTTAAAAAACTTTAACTTCTGATGGGTATAATTATGTTAATTATATCAATTAACTTTAAGTATTTAGGATGTGGTTTTGTTTGACATACTTACATAAAAGTGGAAGTCTGAGTTATTGTGAAAGATTAAGAGCACTTGGTCTTATGCAGTACCATTTGCAGTTGTCTGGGAGGTAAGCTTGCTCGGACGTGTTGGGCATATGGGGATAGCTGATTCTAGGGGTGTTTGGGGTTGCCGGGAAGTGCTAGAGAGTCATCAGATTTCCTTCATGGAAATATCTGAGGGAATGGAAGGTGTGTTGAGTGGTTCACTGGCAGAGTGGCCACTGCATGGAACAGGCTGTTAAAATGGAACAGGACAAATACTATTTTGGATATTTTAAGAACATCCTGGAAACACACCACATGAACTAGTGAATGGTATTCTGGCAAAATGTGATGGGCATTGCTGCCCATGCTTGAAGTACTGATATGTGTGTATGTAAGGATGGAAATATACTTATAACAAATAAGAAACTAGAAGGGTCTCATAATTTAAAGTCTATGGACTGTATACACGTGCTTGGAAGGAGCTAATAATAAGAATAAGCATAACAGCTTGTGGTCTGTCAAATAACTAAGCAATAGCCAAAAAAAAACCCACACACAATAGTTATGTAATGTATGACTTTAGTAAATTTAGACATAAAATATATAATCATTATATAAGATGAAGCAGTCTGCTGAATTTAGATATTAAAGACAAGATTTAATAACATGGGCTTGTGTATAATAACACTACTGTCTTAACTTGTCATAAATGACATGCACTAAATTGAACATCAAAGGGAAGCATGATGATTTTCTTATATAAGTAAATGTGCAAAATAAGTCATGTAATTGCTTTAACTTGAATTGTAGTTTTTGTAACCCATTTTGACCATATATAATACTTAAGCAGGTACAAAGGTAACTAATGTTTTATACATGACATCAAACTGACAAAGTTGTTCAAGAGAAACAATAGAAGCCTGAACTTGAAATGTCACAGAATGTAACAATCATATTCTGAACAAACAGTATTAAATTGACAATCACTCAGTTTAACCTTTGCTGATTAGACAAAATAGAATGTTGCCATTTACATCTAAAAACTTTCAGTATATGCCATAAAATGGCAATTTATGAATATGGAAAGGGAACTTGTAATCATTAATCACAATAAGTGAATTTGTTGTTTTAACTTATAATTTCACTCGTTTTATAATAAGAAATGACAGATATAAAAATCATTATGTGTAGGAAATGGGGGGGGGATAGGGATGCACTGATAATTAAAATGGACTAACTTTCATCAATGTTCAAATAAAACAAACTTGATGCTTTAAGTTAAGTTAGCAACAAAGTGATTACTTAAATGCTGGGAAACAATGAAATATAACTTCTGATATATCCAGTAAAATACATTGTATTATAAACATTAGGTATATATTATTACAATCTATTTATATTAAGTAATACGTTTTGAAAGACTTCATCAATAAGGGTGAACATGTTAAATAACTGTGTGGTATAATCTTTTACTGAGGTGTTACATATGATACATCCTACTTGACTATGATTGAATTGCTTGTCATATAGCTTTCATGTAAATATTAATTGCTTATACAATAATAGACATTTATATTGTATTAGAATTATGTCTAATCTACAATAGTACTATATCTGTTCAAAATAATATAAATATTGCTTATTCCTATTACAAATATTCTCCATATGATAATTCAATTTATCAAGCTCGGACATTCTGGATTGTCACGGTAGGAGTGATAATCTGATGGACTTAGGTTTATTCATCAGATTAGGAATGATTTTCATTTCATGGCTAGTGCGGCTCTTAGTTTTGTTAACATTTATTAATTTAAATTTATTTCACAAAAACATTTTAAGTATGCCTGACCAAAACATTACTTTACTGGTAAACACTCAAAGTATAAAACTGATCATTTCCTTTAACATCTTAAACATATACTTTATAGTTATCAGAAGAAAATGTTTAATAGTCACAATAAAACAAAAATACATAGTCTAAATAATCTAATTTGGATTTCAATTTATTATCTTTAAATACCAATGGCTTAAACAATCCTAGCAAGAGATCAAATCTACTGAAATATTTAAAACTGAAAAAAAGCACAAATTGTCTTCCTTCAAGAAACTCATTTCAAAACAAATAACAATTACAAATGGAATCCTAAGGAATATATGATATTGGTGCAATCCATTTATAAGGCAAAGACAAAAGGGGTAGACAAAAGGGGTAACAATTGTATGGAAAACAAATGTCATTACCCAGAAATCATTTATAAGTATAAAGATAAAGAAGGCCTTATGGCATTAGTAATAGTTAAATATAATAACAGAATATGGACCCTAGACAATCTATGCTGGTTCTCAGGCATTGTAACAGGAACTGTTAAAAACACTTGGATTTCATTTCCAATAATTATAAAGGCAACTTAATATTAGGAGGAGATTTTAACTCTATATTTGATATTTCTGAAACTACAAATAAAAGACTGGTGCGTACATTTGCTGTATCAAAAGCTTTAAACAAGTGGGTACAATCATTTCGTCTTGTAGATACTTTCAAATTTAAAGAAGATAAATCTTTGTTTCCCATCAAGATCACAGATTTCGTACCCAAACTAGAATAGATAAAATATATGCTGCCCATAACTTACACTCTAAAATCATTAATTTCTCAATCACTCCCTGCCCCTTTTCAGACCACAATTCATTGATACTAAAACTTCAAAATGGTTAACTCCAGAATTCCAGCATATATAACTAAAATTAAAGAGTTCAAACCATGGTTATTATCTGAATTACAGTTCTTCTTAGATATTAATTACACCACAGAGATAAAATAATGACATGGGACTCATTAAAAGCTTACATATATGGTAAAATTCTAACTTGGTATAAAAAAAAATCAGAGAATGGAATTCTGAATTATTAGATCTACAATCCAAACTTTTGTCAGTAAAAGCTGAAAAAAATCTAAATCATTTGGAGATAAAAAAGAAAGTAGAAGTTCTAAACAAACAGAATGAAATTCTAACACACAAAATTTAGTTTAGCTTTAGAAAAACTAAAAAATGAATACCTTGGTCACTTTTCCCAAATATCTACATAATTTATCCAC
Source organism: Protopterus annectens (assembly GCF_019279795.1). NCBI lineage: Eukaryota > Metazoa > Chordata > Ceratodontiformes > Protopteridae > Protopterus > Protopterus annectens. The sequence continues at coordinate 645,668,160 of NC_056726.1, read as the reverse complement.
AAGAATCAAAATACAATCAAAAGCTAATAACATTAAAAGTATCTTCCATGAAAAGAAAGGCAAACTTTCTCAGATATAGGTGACATTCTTGATGCCTATAGAAATCACTATATGGAACATTTCCAGAAAGAAAATATACATATTGATCAATTAAATCTACATGAAAAATGTTCTAATATAAATACCAGAAAAAGTAAAACCAGATCTGCAAGCATCCATATCATACAAAGAAATTACAGATACAATAAAAGAGGGCAAAAATAATAAAGCTCCAGGTATAGATGGCATAATTATGGAAATATATAAACTGTTTCCTTCAAAGATAATATCCCTTTTTCATAAAACTCTATTAGAAATTCAGTCACAAGCTTTATTACCACCCTCTTGGAGATATTCCTTAATCACACCAATCCTAAAGGAAAACAAATCCCCAAACCTCTGTACCTCACACAGACCTATATCATTATTAAATAATGACTATAAGATATTTATGACAATATTAATTAACAGAATGAAAACACCATTATCCAAAACAATAAATAATGATCAAACTGGATTTATATATCACACACACATGACAATATTAAAAGGATAATTTATCTTGTATATTATGTTAATAAAGAAAATAAACACAATTGGCTTAGGTATAGAGAAAGCCTTTGATTCCCTAAACTGGGACTATTTATTCAAAATCCTAATGCTATTTGAATTTCCTGTATCTTTTGTTCCTCTCCTAAAGACTATATATACAAATAATTTAGCATATGTCAGGTTAGGTCCATTTACCTTTGAATCTATACATAAAACAAAAGGCACTAAACAAGGATGTCCCACGTCACCGATTCTATTTGCTCTGGCTATTGAAATATTGGCAGATTCAATTCATAACAATATAAAAATCAAATGAATATATGTTTATGAACAATACAATTCTAAAGTAATGCTATTTGCTGATGACATATTACTAACATTATCTAATACAAAAGAGACATTAGAAGAATTAGATATATTAATTGACAAACTTCACATGACTTCAGGATTCCATTTCAATAAATCAAAATCAAATTTTTATTTTTAAATAAAAAAAAGAACTGCAGACTAAGGGGGATCACATTATACGGAAACAAGAATCTACCTTAAAATATTTAGGAATTGAGTTATGCAAGGATAATAATGAATTAGTCTAAAAAAACTACAATAATATCATCAATACAATTAAAATTTGGAACAAAATAATATTAACATTTGAAGATAGACTACAGTTAATAAAAATGGTTTACTACCCTAGATCCTATATATAGCCTTGGCAATATAACTGTTACAAGAAAAAACTCGTATGATTAATTATTAGATTGACTTATTTAGGAAAATTATTAATGCAAATATAGATTTAAAAATCTGGTTTGATCTTTTAACACCATTTATAGTCACAGATAACTTTCCACATAAAATATATAGAGAAATTATTAATTCCTGGGAACAGAAAGACTTTGTTTGTTGCCTCCAATAAGTCTTAGATACGCAAGTAATAAAAACAACATACAAAATTCCACAACAGGACTGGCTAACTTTTAATGTGAAGTTGTTTAATCTCGCCGCTCATTCATCACTGATGGGTTCAGAGCCAATCCTCGGCTCCGACACGGCTGACTAGCAAGCTCAAAGTTCTCCAGTAGCTCGAGACCCCACCCCTTATCCTATAATGCAATGCTGGAATTACCTCAGATCTAGTTTGCCGCGGCACGGATCTCTTGGTTTCCAGCTTGGCGCGAGACTTTATTGGGAGTTTTTCAACTTTCAGCAAGTTATATTTTCAATTTTTTTATATACTTTTGTTTTATTCATAGTAGCAAATATACTAGTTATGAAATAGTACTTTTTTCTGTGTTTTTACTCCTTTCCTCAGTATTTCTATCTTGCCTTCAGCATTTTGGCCTTAGGATTAGTAATTAGTCAACAATCCCCTTTGGGACTATCGTTTTGGATCTCTAATTACTGTTTGTAGTTATTAGTTGTTAGTGCCCCTTTTTGGGCTGTGTGTATGTTGTGTGAGTTACTTAGTTACTTAGTTTAAAACAGCTCTTAGTTAATGAGTGTGCTTGAGTTGTGTAATGTCTGAAGACAAGGGTTTAGAAAGTGCCCTGACTGCGGACAGAAAATGTCAGTCACAGATGCCCATGTGCAGTGTGTTTACTTCTTGAGTGAGGTACATCTGCAAGAGTCTTGCAGCATATGTAATTCCTTTTCCACAAGGGTGTTAGCTGAAAGGAAGAGGAAATTGATTGATAGGGGTATCATTAAACACCCCTTTTCTGAGGCATTGTCTGACCAGGATGGAGCCAGTAAATCATCCAAATCTTCTAAGTCTTCCACTGATTCTAGATCCAAGAAAGGAAAGAGGTCAGAAATTGTGGTGACTTCAGCTCCACTACCCTTGGAGCCGACAGTCTGCTCTTTTCAGAACCAGGACACTCCCTTGGAACCGGTTACCAAAAAACCTCCTTCCATATTGCTCCAATCGGCTCCATCTATCCACTCTTCCAGGTCCTCTGTCAGCTTATCTGATCTGGATATGGACCAGCTGGTTCAGAAACTCTTGAAGGCACCAGGCCTAGTTAAATTGCTGTCGGCTCAGACATAACCATCGGAGCTGAAGACCACTACCCTTGAATTGTCTGCTCCTCCTCTGAGCCATATTGGACCTTCGGAGCCAGAGGAGGCCGACCTGATGATCGTGGATCCCTTGGAGCCAACACCTGCTCCAGTGTCGTCAGCTCCATCTGCTCGGACATTCTCAACACCGACCGGGGACTCTAGGAGGCATTTGGACTCCTCCCAGGAGTCTATCACATCGGACACTGACCTGGATGAATCAGAAGAGTCCCCCAGATCCCCCTCTGAGGACATCTCCTTTGCAGAGTTTCTTGACATCCTTAGGCAGAGGGGTGATTGGCAGTCCAAGAGCCCTACTGAGGACGAGTCGGTTCTCCTGAAGGCGTTTGGGTCTCAACCTTCCACCTCTTGGGTATTTCCGCCCTACGATGAGCTTATGGATCAGATCTCTCATAGGGCGTAGGAGTCTCCAGAATCTATGGAACCTGTTCCTCGGAGGCCTAATAAGTTTATTTCAACCCTGTGGATAAGTACTTTTTGACCAAGGGAGTCCCTGTTGATGCCATGGTGGTGGCGGCAGCCAACAAAAAAGAAATGTCTGAGACTTCCTCATCTATCCATCCTCCTAATAGAGAATCTAGGATCATGGATAGATATGGGAAATGCATGTTCAGTTCAGTGACTTTCTCACTCAGATCACTGAACTACCTGACGCACTTTACCAGACTGCAGAGAGATCTCCTTAAGGAGTTGGAAGATACTCTTCAGGGTGCTGTAGCTTCGAGTGTATCCGATAAGATTGCCACAGCTCTCTACACTCAATTCAATAGTCAACTTGTCCATGCGTCTCGTATCTTATGCAGCTGATGGTTCGGGTAGAGCTGCAGGTACAGGAATCGCTCTCTGTAGGCATGCCTGGATGTGACTGTTCCTTCACGGAACCCTTCAAGTCTTCGTTTACTAATACCCCATTTGATGGCTCATCGTTGTTTGGGCCAAAGGTGAAGGTGACTTTAACCAGGTGTGAACAAGAAGGAAACACTCTGTCTGTCGTCGGAGTCCATTTTTCCACCCCCACTCGACCCTTTCCCAAAGGTCAGAGGGGAGGAAAGATGTGGTTTCGAAAAGCTCAAGGAGCTTTTCAAGACACATGTGGAGAGCCCCCCGGCAGGGGAGGGGGTTTCAATGGAAGACGCCGCCCTCACGGCAGAGGGGGTCCGCAACACCAGGGTGACAGAGATCACTTCTCTGGTCAATCCTACCAGCGCTCCTGAAGGGAGGCCCGGCTGTCCTACTCTGGAGGCAGTCAGTGGTCTCTTATCTTTGTACACCAAAGCCTGGCTAAATATAACAAACAACAGTTGGGTACGAAGTATCATCTCCAGGGAGTATTTCATACCATTCTCCACCAAGTCTCTTCCCATCAAAAAAATCCCAGACATTCCACCCAGTCATTTGGGACAAGCAGCAATAGAGGTACGCCAATTGCTAGAAAAAAAGAGTCATCCAGCCAGTCCCAGCAGACCAGACAGGATTTGGAACTTACTCAAGGTTCTTTTTGGTTCCAAAGAAAACAGGGGACTGGAGACCCATTTTGGATCTCAGCAGACTCAGTTTGTGAGAAAAGAGAAGTTCAAATGGTCATGCTACAGTCCATACTCCCCTTGTTGGGGAAGGACAATTGGATGTGCTCGATTGATCTCAAGGATGCGTACCACAACATAAAGATGGCCAGACCATCCAGAGATCACCTGCGTTTCCGGCTGGGAGCCAGTCATTATCAATTCTGAGCTCTGCCCTTTGGTCTCACTACAGCCTCCAGAGTGTTCACCAAGTGCATGGCAATAGTTATGGCTCACCTGAGGCATCTAGGATTCCAGATATTAAAGAACAGAGCACCAGCAGCAGAGGTATTGAAAGTTCTAGGATTGATGGTGGCAGCTATTCTAGCAATCCCCTTAGCAAGGATGCATATGAGAATCCTTCAATGACTTCTATTCATGCAATGGTCTTACCAAGAACTTCCAGTGCATCACATGATCCTGATAAATTCCTGCAAGAAGGATCTTCAGTGGTGGTTGATATCTCTTCATGTCACAATAGGACGTCCTTTCATGCTTCCCCCTCCTGTTGCCTCTGTGACCACAGACGCTTCCCTGATAGGGTGGGGGGGGCTATTTCATGGAAAGACTGCCCAAGGCACATGGACAGATCAAGAATCACATCTGCATATCAATGTCCTGGAGATGAGAGCAGTACTTCTAGTGTTGCAATACTTTCAGGACTCTCTTCCTCTAGGGACAATTGCAATACAGACAGACAGCATGTCAGTGGTCTGGTATCTGAACAAACAAGGTGGGACCAAGTCTTATCACCTTTGCCAAGAAGCCCTCAGAGTATGGCAGTGGGCACTGTCATCCCAGCGCTTTCTGTTGGCAATGCACATCCCGGGCAAATCCAACGTAATAACGGACAGACTGAGCAGGGCAATCTTTTTGACCCACGAATGGTCCCTCAAACAAGAGATTGCGGACAGAATCTTCCTGAAATGGGGCCAGCCTTCCTGTGACCTCTTCGCCAGTCACATGAACAACAAATGCAGAAGCTATTTTGCCCTAATTCCCATGCCAGGTCACTCCCTGAGGGATGCTCTTGTCCATGATTGGCCCCCGGGTCTCCTCTATGCATTTCCACCAATTCCACTGATTTCCAAATTCTTACAGAAAGCAAAGTCACTGGGACGGACAATCATCCTCATAGCCCCTCACTGGCCTCGGCAGATTTGGTTCTCATTTTTTTATCATATTCTGGAAGATCCATGGATCCTGGACCCAGTTCCAGACTTGTTGACACATCCGTCAGGGGATCTTCACCCGTCATTGCAGACATTGAAGCTAACTGCTTGACTGCTCCAATTCCCCGCATAGCCAGGCTCTATAATCTTTCCCATGACACTAGTCATATTTTGTTGGCTTCCCACAAACCTTCCACCAGAAAATTGTATCGTAGTAAGTGGAAGAGATTTTCCATTTGGGCTTCTTTCCACAACATTGACCCTTATCAAGCGCCTTTGTCTTCTATCTTACAATTCTTGACAGAAATCTTCAACAAAGGAGCAGCGGCAGCTACGGTACGAGTACAATTAGCTGCTATATCTAATTTCCATCTAGGAAATGATGGTTTGAACAATATGGCTCACCAATTGTCTAAGGCTTTTCTAAAAGGTTCCTTTCACATAAGGCCTCCAGTGAAGACACCTTATTCCCCCTGGAATTTGAATTTTATGTTATCTCATATCATTCTTCCTCCTTATGAGCCTGCATCATCTTGTGAACTAAAATTCTTGTCATGGAAAACTATCTTCTTAGTAGTTATCACTTCAGCCCGTAGAGTGTCAGAGCTCCAAGCCCTTTCCATCAAACCCCCTTACATGGTCTTCCATACTGACAGGGTATTTCTCAGAACTAATCCATCCTTTCTGCCCAAAGTATGTTCTGAGGTTAACATTAATCAAGTCATTGAGTTACCCATTTTTTTCCCTAATCATACCAACAAATTGGAATATATGTTGCATAAACTAAATGTTCATAGACAACTTAGATTTTATTTGGACAGAACCAAAGACATTAGGAAATCAGATCAGCTCTTTGTGTCTAAGTGGCTGTCGGATTGCATCACCTATACATATGCTTCTCATAGTATGCCATTGTCTAGTAAGGTAAAGGCTCTTTCAACCAGAGCAGTTTCTACCTCATCAGCCTTTCAAGTCAAATTGCCTTTGGATAATATCTGTGCAGCAGCCACCTGGTCTAAACCTCACACTTTTATAACTCATTACAAAGTGGATAAGGCCTCCAGGGACAGGGCTTCATTTGGTACTACAGTTCTGAAGAGTGTACTTCCGTGAGCCACCCAAGATGCTAGGGACGCTACCCGTCGGTGATGAATGAACGGTGAGATTGAACAACTTCACATAAAGAAGTTATGTATTTACCATAAAGTTCCATGTGAGTTGTTCCATCTCGCCTTCATTCTCACGTCCCTCCCTCCTTCCCCCTCCTGGCTGACAGTTGACCTGGAGGTGTCTTCATCCTGGTTTTTCAATGTGTATTCATACTAGGCAGAATTATTATTGTACTTTTACATGGTACACAGCAAACAAGATCTGAGGTAATTCCAGCAGTGCATCATGGGATAAGGGGTGGGGGGTCTCGAGCTACTGGAGAATTTTGAGCTTGCTAGTCGGCCGTGTCGGAGCTGAGGATCGGCTCCGAACCCATTAGTGATGAATGAAGGTGAGATGGAACAACTCACATGGAACGTTATGGTGAGTACATAACTTCTTTTTCTGTCATATTCACAAGATTTAAGTAGAAAAATTAACATTTCTTCATTTAAAGAAATACCTATATTTACGAAATACATATATGAAATCATATATAATGACTCTGACATGGGAAACAGTATTTCAAAATTTTACAACATATTGTAAAACTATAAAACACCCAAAACCTCATATTGGAAATATATAACAAAAGGACATGCAATACAGTTAACTGAAAATATTAAAACAAATATCTTATTTCGATAAAATACACATCTTTTACACAATACTGGAAAGTTTTTAATTGGAAATGCTTGCACAGAGCATTCTTAACCCCAGACAGAATCAGTAAAATTAGTTCTTTCATAAAAGGAATATGTTGGAGATGTGAGCAAGTACACAATGCAGAATGGAACCATATTTTCTTTGTGTTAAACTTAAGCCATTTTGGAATGGTATTAATAACTTTCTACAAGCTTTATTTAATGAATCATTTTATTTAACTAAAGCCAGCTTTAATAATTGGCTTAATTACTGGTGTCATTCTAAGGGGATCCAATGTCTGTCTGTCTGGGATGACATGCTTGACAAGCCACGCTGCTTCGCAAGGGATGGCTTGCACCTGTCACCCCTGGGCTTCCGGATATTGGCAAAGGCTCTTGCCACCCCCATAGTGCCTTTTTTAGGCAAGGCTCAAATGATAAACCTACCGCCCTAGAAAACAAAAATGGAAAAAAACTAAGGGTAATACTGCTCAATGCCAGAAGTCTAAACCTCAAGATGCACGCCCTCGAAGCCCTCCTCAGTATGGAGAACATTGATGTCTGTGCTGTGACTGAAACCTGGTTCAAGGCTCCTGAGAGCACCCCAGCACTATCAGGTTATACCTCATATCATGCGTTCCAGCCCCAAAATCTGGACCGAACCACAAAAGGAGGGGGAGTATCCATATTCATAAAGGATACCCACATCTCCAGGTTAGTGGCAACGCACGAAGCATCGGAGACCATCCAGGTGCAATTAACCATAGGTAAAACTGCCCTACAGTTTGTAGCATGCTACAGACCACCCTCTCAAACTCAGGAAACCCACACAGCCTTCCTGAAGACACTGGAGAGTATGAATGTCTCTCCAAACACCATCATATTGGGTGACTTCAACTACCCAAACATAGACTGGGAACATTACTCAAGCCCCAACACCCTAGCCCAAAGGTTCCTGGAGTTCATAAACTCAAATGCTATGGAACAACTAGTCACCATTCCCACAAGAGGAGAAAATATACTAGACCTGATCATCATAAACATGGGGACAAAATGCTCCACACTGGATGTATATCCCTCATTGGTGAGATCAGACCATAAATTAATCTCACTGGAGATCCACATCCCGCCCCCAACCCCAGCAAAAAAGACCACAGTGAAGAACTTCTCAAAAGCAAACTTCACACTTCTTAAGACTGGAGTGGTATCCTTCAAGCCCCCCGAGCCAGTGGAAACCACAACCCACGCTGCTGAAACCCTTACAAATGCCTTCTACGAGCACCTCCAGGAATGTATGGATCAAGCAATCCCTAATAAAATCAAGACCCTTTCCACCAAAGGCAGGCGCCCGGTCTGGTGGACCCCAGCCATAAACAAACTCTACAACAAGAGGAGAAAGCTACTACATGACAGAGCAAAATCCCTAAAAGGGAAGGCATCTCTGATCAATACTAGCAAAAACTACGATCACTCATAAAATCATCCAAGGCCAACTTTGAGAGAAAAATCGCTAAAGACACAAAAGACAATCATAAGGCCTTCTTTAGTTATGTTAGAAACCTGGGTGGAAACTCCCAGATATGCTCAGAATTAGTCCAAAATGATACAAAAATCACTGAACCCACAGACATTGCCAACATACTGGCAGACAGGTTCAGTGCAAATCCCAAAAGGAGAAATATCTATCCCACCTGAGTCTAGCCTCCCAAACATCTCAGATGCCCAGGTGAGAGCTGCTCTCTCTAAAGCAAAAAACACAGCATCAATGGGACTGGACGGTGTCCCCAGCTGTGTGCTACACAAACTCAATGAGGAACTAAACCCACACATAAGGCTGCTGTTTAATCTTAGCCTTACTACAGGATACGTACCCAAAGAATGGCGTACGGCAACTGTGGTCCCACTCCACAAAGGCGGTGCTTCTACGGACCCTGGAAATTACCGCCCCATAAGCTTGACGAGCCTTGTCTGCAAAGCTATGGAGAGGATCATAATGGAACTCATAAATAAAGACATTGGGGACCTACAGACACTGGATCCTACCCAATTTGTCAAGGGCAGATCCTGCCTCTTGAACTTGGTCAACTTTTTCGAAACAGTCACTAAGGCCATTGATGAGGGTAAGGCAGATCACACAGCCTACCTTGACCTAGCAAAAGTGTTCGACACAATATCCCACTCGGGCATCATAGAAAAGCTCACCAGCTTAGATGTAAACCCATATGTCACAAGATGGGTTGCAAACTGGCTCAAGGACAGAACCCACAGGGTTAGAGTTGCTGGTGCCATGTCAGACTCTAAGCCAGTCACGAGCGGTGTCCCACAGGGCTCAGTCCTGGGCCCCCTCTTGTTCGGCATTTATTTTTCTGAAGTGCAGACAAACATAAGGGGATTGTGGCTGACAAAATTTGCAGATGACTGCAAACTGGGCACCATAATTGACACTCCATCAGACACAGACATCCTCCAGAGAGGTCTCATAGAAATGGATAACTGGTGCCAGAGCCATGGCCTTAAGCTAAATGCCAAAAAATGTATAGTCATACCCTTTGGGAAAAACAAGGTAACCCCTAATTACCACATAGGTGGTAATCCATTAAACACGGAAGAAGTTATCAGGGACCTGGGGACCCAAGTTGACAGTAACCTCTCTTTTGACACTCACATTGCCAAAGTGGTTAGGAAGACCTTCTACATTGCCCACCTGATCATGAAGGGATTCACATCCAGATCAGGAGAGGTCATTGTACCCCTGTACTCTTCACTTATCAGACCAATGATTGAGTACAACGCCCCATTCGAATGTACCTTACCCGACACCTGCAGCAGTTGGAAAGACCCCAAAAGTTCCTCACCAAAAGGATAAAGGGGCTCAAACATATGTCATACGCTGCCCGACTGAAGAAACTCCAGCTCTATTCAGTCGCATACCGCCTGCTCAGAGGTGATCTGTGCCTGACATACAAGGCCATGTCCAACCCGGAATTAATGGACATGCTCCACCTCAAAAAATCCAAATCCACCAGAGCCACGAGAGCAAGAGACTTAAACCTCAACACGGATATAAATAGGACGTGCTGGAGGGACAGATTCATCACCCAGAGACTCCCTACACTATGGAACAGAATCCCAGTCCATGTGAGGCAGAGCCCCTCACTGACTCTGTTCAAGAGAAATCTTGACGAGTGGATGGGAGATCGTAGGTTTACCCCGGGAATCATCTCTGTGTCACTGCTGGACAGAGGCTCAGCAAACTAATGGGTATAGTATTCTCACCCTAAGGGGTGGTGAAAGCCACACACACTCTGGCTAGGCTTATAAATGCCCTAGGGCAGATAGCCTAGTATGAACCTATGAACCTATTATTAAATGTGAACGAAGATCCTCATTTGAATCGGTCAAACATGTATCTAGTATGGACTATACTTGCAATTTCAAGGAAGTGTATAACAAGAAGATGGAATACAAACACAACACCAACTATGGAAGACTTTTACAGCCTACTGAAGACTACAGCATTATTGGAAATTAAAATTAAAGAACTAAGAATTTATCCAAAGCCATATATCAACAACTCTTGGGGAAAAGTCTTATCGTTGACTGACACTATACAATAATTGATCAGACACACTGATAATGGATTGGACATACTTATAAAGTAACTGTATACATTAAGATCTGTTACAGTGTCAGGCTAATGTAAATAGTGTACATAGTTATTTAAGATGTTATGTATAAATGCTATGGAATTCATTCAAATGTATTTGAAAAATAAAACTTTTTGAGAGAATGCTGACAAGACAAAACATAGACAAAGGTAAAGCAATTGGTATTAGGTCTGGGAATGTGTTTATGCAAGTGGGTTACAGTTAGGTACAGGGATAGCTCTAGTATGGTGCATGCTTGTTGGAGCAGGTTTTTAAGTCTGAGCCTGTGTTATGCAGTAATAGTGTTAGCCCACTCCCCCCACGCCACCTTATTAATGTGTGCTAAACTTAGCCATTCCCTTATACTTAATCGTGTACCTTACCTTAGGAAAAACAGATTTCATAACAATATCACTATTCAAAAAACACATTCAACGATACTGGTTTGGTTTATTTATATTTTGTTTAATTTAATGTATTTTTGTATAAACTGACCACAGTAGTACAGTGTTTGCCTGTTTTTGCTATCAATTTAATGTGGATTATGTCTGTATTTTGCTTGTTTGCATTTTGATGAGTCATTATATATATATATATATATATATATATATATATATATATATATATATATATATATAGGTCTACTTCATAAGATCGACAGACCATTTGATCGACATTCATTTGGTCGACAACCAGTATACAAGGCACTTAACAGGGATTTGCCCCCCTCCCCAATGTTGTGCGACCCTAGAGTTGATATATATATAGTTAGGAGCTGTCGACCAAATGAATGTCGATCACATGGTCTGTCAATCTTTTGAAGTAGACCCATATGTATATATATATATATATATATATATATATATATATATATATATATATATATATATATAAAGAGAGAGAGAGAGACAGAGGGAGAGTATCAAGACTTCTGGCTAACAAAGTTTGCAAATGTCTGCAAACTAAGTAACCCTCTAACACCCAAACATTCCAAAATGAACTCTTTATAGTAAACTCTTGGTGTACTAAAAATGGCCTCAAACTAAATGCTAAAATGTGTGGTATCATCACTTTTGGTAGACAATCTCTCCCCTCATCATACCGTATAGACAACACACTACTACAATCCAAACATTTAGTCAAGGGCCCAGGAAGTTGGGTTTACATCTCTTCCTTAAAATGCAACCTAGATGCGATGGGTATCCACAAATTTATTCCAAGACTGACTGATGTAGCCCTCCTGCAGAAAGCAGGTATAACATGAGGGAAGGTACTGCCACAGCATGAATGTTCAGAAGACTTGGTGGTCTTAGAATATCTATGAAATATATGGCACTCTGGCTTTCTTCCCCTTTGAAACGTGACTCCCTCTTCCAAGTTAACTCTCCACATAAACAACGTTAACACATTTTTTTCTTCTTCACAGCCTAAAATTTCATCATTTTGTTGGCCACACAAGTTTAATGCTGCAGCTCACCTTCAATGAAATTAAACATCTGGCACTGACAATTAATTTCTTATTATTTAATATGTAAAATAGGCTCTCTAAGCCCAAAGCAGCTCTCTGGAAATAATCATTCAAGAAAGTAGTGTTTGTAACTTTTTTTGCTGAGTTAGGAGCAGTTTTAAGTTAGAGTTCTGAGCTGTAGTTGACTAAACACCTTTTCTTCTTTATTTTGGAAAATACTAGTACAAACAATAACTAAAAAGTGCTAATCAGACAAACAGAAATAGCTGCTCTCTTTTGCCACTATAAAATAGTTACTAATTTAACTGACAAGTTCAGAAATTCCCTGCTATTTGGTCTATAACCAGATAGATCAATGGATGCATCCCATTATGCTTTTCGTGACAAGCACAGCAACAAAATGTGTACCATACATACCTTTGCTGTTTCTCTTGCAGACGGCAGCAGATGGTTCCAGAATGGTGCACCTTTGGCATCAGTGCTTCTACAAGAAACAGGGACTAACTGTGAAAACTGAACCCTGTTCTTCTTTGCTGGAGAAGGACCTTCATCTTCTGAGCATGAGTCAGCCAAATCGCTAGAAGGGAGTAGTTTGCGTTTCACTGGGCAGCCTACAGGAATGGAAATAAGCTGCTTATTGGTCACTGGTGTCTTTTCTGAGGAAGCTAATCCATTGCATACTGAACTCTGACCATGCATTCCTTCCGCAACTCGTGTGGAGGTTTCTTTTTCAATATAAGATGCTAACAATTCCCCATTTTCCAGTGAACTACTTAGACCTAAACTTATGTTTTCCACATCAACACTCTTGCATTGTCCCAGGCCTCCATCTTTGTTCAGACTTAATTCCATTAAGTTTTTTTGTGCAATTTTATTAAAATCAACTTCTGTCACGCTTGTACAAGTAGTCTTTGCAGATAGTATGCCTCCTTTTAAGCTACAGTCTCTCATACCGTCAGCTTGATTACCGAATAATATACCTTGCTTAGAACAAACATTATTTCTAGTGTCATCTAGTTTTTTACTTGATGCCAACCCACAGCCATTACTGTCTATGCAGATGTGCTCTCTAACAGATGTGCTGCCAAGGAAAATGTGCTGACTCATGGATGGTATCATCTCTTCTGTCAAGCAGGAAGAAAAACTCTCTTTTTGCTGGTTAATGTGCAAAGTGCTACAAGAAATGTGCTGACTTAATAATGCTGCTTCATGATGCTCACTGTCTTGAGCTATGTCTCTGGAACTTTTAAGCTGTGGCATACTAATATCTTTGCCCTCAACCCAGCTCTGCTGATTCTCACACCCAAGTTCAGTCACATGTAAGCCACTATGGCAGAAATGTTGAGCAGAACCAGGGACTGACATCTCCTCTTCTAAAGATTCATCTTTGTGCAAATCAGTACGATCACAAGCCCTTGAAGAAAACACACCAGAAGTTTCACAGTCACTTTCATGATAAGTTCTCTTATTAGCTCTTTTCAGCATAGATGTATGTGCACTCTCCAATAAAACTTTCTTCAGATTTTGGTTTGTCTCTACAGTGTACTCTGACAAGCCTTTCTTAAAGCACTCTCCACTGATGTTTCTAGGCTCGAATTGTGAAGAATGTGAGAAAATAGAAAGTTGGTAGACTTGCTGGGATTCACTCTCACTCTTGTATCCAATTAGAAGTCTGCATTCAGGTAAAGGGTGAGAGTCAGATGCACTTTCAGAGCTTGGGAGAGGAACATAACCCTCAGCATGGCCAGACACCTGCTGTAGGGAGTTCGTGCCTTGCTCTTTCAAACAGGTTTCTGGATGTATGTGCCTCATTGACTCGGGATGGCTATTCCCACCAAAAGAGAGTGGGATAATAATTTAAAATAAAGTGCACTGAATATGAGATTCTTTTTTTTTTGTTTGTAAAAGACACTGATGTCTTTCTCTCTCATGAAGTTGCAATAGTTCCTCTAAACCTGAATCTGCAGCAGCACTGCATCTGAAAGACAAAAAGTGCAGAGTTAGGGATATATCAAACCTTAGGGTAATTAGTAGTCAAGCAGAATTCTTTTGCTACAAATATTAAGGACAAACAGCTTTGTAATACAAAAAGACAATGTACTGGATGCTGTATTTATTGTGGATGTAATAAATAACCTATATGCATGTTACACAAGCTACCAGAACATAACAAAATTATAAGGAAGAATCTGTTATAGAAATGTAAAATAAAGCAAAAAAAATTTTTAAATACATCTATCAAAGAATGTATTTCTTCTGTGGTGATATCATACACAGAGTTAAATTCCAAGTATAAAACATTTAGTACGCAAACAGTTCATGTACAACATATGTGAGAAGCAGACATTAGATATAACTTATAAGACATGGATAAGGAGAATTATAGCACATTAGGAATAAACAAAATTGAGGTAAGGAGTGAGAAACATAATTTGGTAGGTATGTAACAGCTGAAGCCAGAGAACTTGCAAACTCCACACAAATAGTGATTAGAAGGGACTGAACCACAAAAAACTCACCTACAAAACTTGTGGAAGGAAAAATGTACCCACTTCCAAAATGGCTCCACATTGATCAACATGTTGATTAGAACTCTCCCAATGCAAAAATTGAGAAATTATTAAAAAGCCAGTAAAATTTACCAGTGTGGGTAAAATTGAATTACTGGCTAGTAATTACACTGTCTGGATGCCAGCAAAGAATAATTTTGGAGAAAATAAGGAACAATCAACAAAAAAGGACAAGAAACAGCTCTGGTTGGGAATAATCTTGCAGTTTTTCAGTATAAAAGTGGTTAAGGTATTAGCTTTGGTACAGGACATGTCGTAAGTAACTTAGACAAAAAGATCAGTCAAACACACTTGGATTTATTTAAAATAATTGAAGCACATAGGTTCATAGGTTAAGATTAAGCAAACTGTCCTGAAGGGGCATTTTAAGCCTAGCAAGTATATTTAGGTCAGAATCAAACCCTGGAGCTTGTGTCTATGAGGTGAAGACCTTAATCATTATGCCAAATCCACCCAGTATACAAGCTCAAAAGGCTGGAAAAATAATAGAAGCAGCTTTAACTACCTATTCAAGTGAAGTAATAAAACTGCAGAAATCAGGTGATGAAATAAAGACTGGCTGAACATGAAGCTTCTCTAGAAATGCTGTTTTAACAAGTATAACACAGAATATGCATAGAAAACGTGGGATTTTTTATTTTTTTTGCTGTACCAGAGAAACTGGAAGGAATGGATAGCATTCATTTTATGAATGTACAGACAAGCAACTGGACTGGACTGATGTTCCACAGCAGGAATTGTTAACTGAGAGGACACTTCATGTATGCCCAAATTTGGGCATGATAAAACAGATAGGATCATATTAGTAAACATTCAAACATACCAACAGAAAGAGCCACTCTTCACAAAACTGCGTCAGAAGGGAAAATATTAAAAAATGGGGATAACAGTGTGTTTGTAGACATGAATACTTACTAAACACTGGGTAGAAGAGAAGTTAGTTTATTCCAGCAATCAGGGAATGTCACAAGTCAGGTATGAGATTCAAGCTGCTATATCCAGCTGTTGTCAGAATGTTTTTCGTTGAGAATAAAATACATTTTTGGATGCAGAACAGGCTAATGAGGAAATAAAAAGATTAGCCAGCACAGAGTGAGCCTGCAAGCTGAAAGTGACTCTACTTCCCATTCTTTGACAGTAAAAAAAGTTCACATACTGACTTTGCCAATTAAATCATTTTCACTGTTGCAAAGGTAAATGCTTGAGTGACACAAAAATCAAGGAGCTGTCTAGGAGAAACAGGAGTAGCCTGGGCTTGAACCACAGACAGGTGATGGGAAATGGAGATGATCAGAAAGAAGACCAACAATAATGTGGAATTAGTCTAAACAAATAGGAGAAATGAGAAAGAAGATGTTAGAAAGGACTGGGAAGAGATTTTGGATAAGCAATTCACAAAGAAACAACGAGAAGCTATATATATATATATATATATATATATATATATATATATATATATATACACACACAGACATACACACACACACACATATATATATGTCTCCCAAATATACAAAAAATGTCTAGGAGATTTAGGATCTTTGCTTAGAAGTGTTTACACAGGTATTTTTATACCTCAAGTAGACTGAAGAATTTTTCCCAGATATCAAATGTTGGAGGTGTGATGGAGAAGAAAGAGATAACTGCGAACATATTTTGTGGAAGCTTAATGAGTTGGCAGACTTTAAAAAAATCTCTGCAGACTACTCTATCAAAAATATTGAGTAAGCAAATTAGTATGACTAAGGAAATTATTTTTTTGGCTATGATACAGATTCGGAATTGCCTAGACATAGTAAGGCCTTGCTGAGTCTAATTATGGTGGCTGCCAAAAAAGCAATTACTAGGAAATGGAGATCAAAGTCTAAACCAACTGTACTAAAAGTAATGAATATAGTAACAGAAATAAAACAACTGGAAATGGGAACTTTAGAAATTTGTAGGAGCAAATTACATAGAAAAATATGGAAATTGCAGGAACAATACATGCAGATGAGGGATGAAGTTTAAAAGAAGGCAGGATTTGAATGAGCTATGTAATGTTTGACTGGCAGTGAGTGGACAGATTACAAATGATGTGTAATGACTGTAACTAAAATTATGTCAATATGGTTTGTTTTCATTTATATAAATGTATGATTGCCTTTGTCATAAGTGATAATTTAATAAAAGCTGTTTCTTGTTTAATAAAAATAGGATAACTGAGAAGTTTCAGTCCCATTAAATATAGGATTAGACAAGTGAAATATGGTTCTACAAGAAGAATGGGCTGAAAAAGACTGGAAGTTTATTGACCATGTTACACTGGTGAGTGAACAGTAAAGCATATATCCCACTTTATCTCATTAATGTTTAGAAGGACATTGAAATAACTAAATACAATAGTGTTTGTTCTTATTAACATCTGTATAACAACTGCATGATGTAAACTGCATTGTAAAGTAGCTCTGTATGGTGTGCAGTTATCAGGAACTGATATATATATATATATATATATATATATATATATATACGTGTGTGTACAGACACACACACACACACACACATATATATATATATATATATATATATATATATATATATATATATATATACTAAAGATATTAAAGTAAGAATGCATTTTTTTCTTAGTTTGCATGTACCCAGACTTTAAACTGCACAAGAGAAAGAAAGGGTGGAAAGAAGCAAGTTAATATTATTACAATTTTGTGATCTTGGGTGCAAAGGATGTACAAGTATATTGATTATTTTATATGTAGAATTAGAGGATAAGAATTTTCTTACTTTTATAGAAGTGGTTGGGTAGACTGGTGCCCTTAGTTTAAAATATACACAGGATTTTAAAGTAAGTAGGATTAAACAGAAGATAAAGCAATAAAAATCATGAAACATGGTAGTACTTCCTTGGAATTTCAAATCTACTAGCAATTTTTCCATTAGGAAAAACGTTTTGCTTGAGACAAGGACCCCAGAAGTGCAAGCAATTTATCACAACATATCTGAGCCACATGTTCAGAATGAAATCTAAAAAGTTTCTTTCTTGAATTCTGCAAAACTGGAAGTTGTTTTCTGTAATTGGCTTTGTATTGGAGATGAGCAGTTTGCAGATCCAATGCAAGCTGATCATCATGAGAGGTCTGCACACTGTGTTCATAGGTAAGTACTAGGCTATCTGCCCAAGGGCATTTATAAGCCCAGCCAGAATGTGTTGGCTTTCGCCAACTCTGTCCAGCAGAGCCATTAGTTCCCTGCGCCACTGTCCAGCAGAGCCACTGCAGTGATCCCCGAGGTAAATTTTCTGTTTCCCATCCACCCGTCAAGGTTTCTCTTGAAGAGTGTTAGTGAGGTGCTCTGCCTGATGCATATTGGAATCCCATTCCAAAGCATGGGGAGTCTCTGGGATAGGAATCTATCCCTCCAGCATGTCATATTTATCGTTCTAGTGAGGTTTATATCTCTAGAGCGTGTGGCTCTCTGGGAATTGTTTTTTTTTTTAGGTGGAGCATATCCACCAATTCTGGGTTGAACATGGCCTTGTATGTCAGGCAGAGATCACCTCGGAGTAAGCAGTATGCAACCGAGTACAGCTGGAGTTTCTTGAGTCAGGCTGCACAGAGCATCTGTTTGAGGCCAGTAATCCTCTTGGTGAGGTACTTTTGTTGTCTTTCCAGCTGTTGCAGGTGTCTTGTAAGGTACATCCCAAATGGGGAGTTGTATTCTATGATGGGTCTAATGAGTGATGAGTAGAGAGGCACAATAACCTCTTTTGTTCTAGATGCGAACTCTTTTGTGATTAGGTGGGCCACATAGAAGGATTTTCTAACCACCTTGGCAATATGATTATCAAAGGAGAGATTACTATCTAGTTGGGTCTCGAGATCCCTTATTACATTTTCTGTATTTAGAGGACTACCACCTATGTGGTAGTTTGTGGGTACTTTGTTTTTTCCAAAGGGGATGACTATGCACTTTTTGGCATTTAGCTTGAGGCCAAGACTTTGACACCAGGTATCCGTCTCAGTGAGACCCATCTGGAGGGTGTCTGTATCAGCTGGAGAATCAATTATGGCCCCTAGTTTGCAGTTGTCTGTGAACTTGGTCAGCCATAGCCCTCCTATGCTTGCCTGTACCTCTGAGAAGTAGTGAAATGTATGTGGTACAACATAATTAACACTTAAAGGTAGATTGGCAAGCAGTTCAGTGAAAAATACACAATGTTTGAAAATGTGAGAAGTAAATAAGCTTTACAAGTAGTTGCCCCCTGTCCAGCAGCATTAGTACTTTAATGCATTTAACAGAACAGTGCAGAATTTAATCAATTTATTTAAAAGTAGTAGTGCACTTTTTCTTAAGGTTAGAAGTTAATGTTTACTGAATTCATGCAACACGTTTTTTCACATCTGGGTTACATTTTAGAACAGCTAATACCTGTTAATGCACCTATTGATTTGGGGCAATTGCTTCTATTTGGACAGGGTAAACAGTTTTGGAAAGTATACATAGCTTTGTGTGTTTGCTGTAAGTTAAAAGTGGATGGAAGGTTTTGAACGTATATTTAGTTTTTTTATTAAATTGAAAAGTCTAGAAAAATATGATATGGGCTCAATCAGAGATAAGATGCTACTACATTACAGATCAGCTTGCAGACTTTTTATGTTCATGCAGGCTGCAAGTTGGAAATATACATTCAAAAGAACTGTGACATATAATAGGTGGTAGGTATAGCTTTTGCCATAATGGCTATACTGTTAATACTAAGGTGGAATGCAAACTGCTTTACAGATATAGACAAAATGCAAAGAGCACTTGAATTATATTAAAAAAGAATAGGTTGCCAGCAGCAATTTTACAGGAGACACAAATGGATACAATAAGTCTGTGTATTTGACAAAGAAAAAGTTTCAGGGTGGACATTCAGGGACAAAGGAAAAGGGAAGCAACAATACTGACCGGGAGAGATTCTCCAATAGCAACAACCGAGGAAACACAACAATAATGGCCACTTTCTGGTAGTAATTACTATTTGCAGGGGAAGGAGATTATGCTGGAATGGATTTATTTTCTACCTAAAACTACTATTATTGAGCTTAGGCAATTTTGGGAGGAATAATTTTAAGGGAGGGGAGTGAAATCTGATTTGCAACAGCGAGGATGTAACAACGGGTCCTAGAATGTGAAACTGAACAAAAGATGCTAGATTTCTGAATATGTACATCAGACTAGCTGGCATGGAAGATATGCATTCAGTAGTAAAAACTCAAAAAGAATTTGCTTATTATATACCAAGATATAATAATTAGGGTAGACTGGACAGAAATTAAGTTTAGAAACCCACCCAACAACTGCATCACATGCATAAAAAAGCAAAAAAAAAAAAAAAAAAAATAAATGACACTGAGTAACTCATCTGTTAAAAATAGGGGAATTTAAAGAATGAGTAATGGAAATGTTCCAACAGTTATAAGGGAAAATATAAATTTCTTCAAAAAGGAAAACTAGTTAGTGGGATA
The DNA here is from genome assembly GCF_019279795.1 of Protopterus annectens. NCBI lineage: Eukaryota > Metazoa > Chordata > Ceratodontiformes > Protopteridae > Protopterus > Protopterus annectens. The sequence continues at coordinate 645,647,765 of NC_056726.1, read as the reverse complement.
AAATGAAATGGGAGTTTAAAAATGGTAAAAATAAGAGAGAAAGAGATCAGGTAAAGTAGTAACAAGAATTACTTAGAGAGGTTGACAAAGGTTAAAGAATTGTAGGAGAAGGGAAATCTCACAGAAAAAGAAGAGGAGTAACTGCAGAGTGCTAATGGGGAAATAAAGGGATATTTTAATAATATCCATTAGTTTAGAAAGGTTGCTGTTAAGCAAGTATTTCTGATAACTTTGGAGCACAAAAATTTTCAACACAATGACTGAAGCAAAAGAAAATAGAAAGAGTTGTAGCAAAACTTCAGAGAGCATATGACAAGAAAAATAACCATGCATCACATAGAAGAGATACTTCGTTAAATTTATGAAAATCTGTATAAAACATGAGAATGGGGAACCAAGAAAAAGCACACATAGACATTTGTATAGAACACTTAATTATGCTATGGTTAGAAAAGATGTGTCTCAAGAATTAATAGCTAAGAAAGAAATGCAGAGTGCAAATAGCAATGCTGCAGGAAACACATTTGGATAGAAATAAGCATGTGAATTTGACAAACAGAGGATTTCAGAATGGATATTCAGCAGAATATCAGGGACAGAGGAAAAAGTGAGTAATTATATTAATTATGAGAGGAGCTCCAATAGTGATAAATGAGGAAAAAAAGACAAAAATCATAGATTTGTGGTAGTAAGGGGTAATTGACAAGGGATAAGGATGACAATAGCATGTATTTATATTCCACTGAAAACTGCTATTATGGAGCCTAAGAAAATTTTGGGAGAAATAATCAGACTTCAGCAGCGAACATTATTAATAGGTGGGTGGGGTGGAATTTGATTTGCAATAGTGAGGATGTATTCTGGGGACTTAGAAAGGAGAATATAACAAAAGACCTCTGAAGAAATTTATGAAAATATTTGGTATGAAAGATAAGAATTCAGTAGTAGGAACTCTGACACAATTTACAAATTATTCCCAAAGGTACAATAACTGCGCTAGACTAGATAGAAATGATATTTCACAGGAACATGTGCAATTAATTGAAAGCTTTGACACACATTCAACAACTATTTCTGATCATGCACCAAAACTAAGATAAAAATGCAGGGCCATGAAGTAAAAACAAGATATTGACACTTCCCCACCTACCTGTTAAAAAGAGAGGAATTTAAGGAATGGGTAGTCAAAATTATTAAAGCGTTATTAGGGAAGATAAAAATATATTCAGATGTTATAGCTAGTGACTGGGATAAAATGAAAATGGAGTTTAAAAATAGGGTTGAAATAAAAGAGAAAAAGATATGGTTAAGAAGTAATAGAAATTACTTACAGGGGCCAATGAATATTGAAATATTTCAGAATAAGAGAATCTCACAAAACAAGAAACAGTGAAGGACTCTAGTACATTGAGATGGGTAGTATAGGTTTCCTGGGACATGGAGGTGGACATATAGGTTGCAAGGATATGGTACGACACCCTGTTTACAGTGAGTTGCACATGTGTAAGTCCCAGTGGGTCAGACCTTAATGCGTCTGGATAGGAGGTGGGTTTTAATACAGACTGAGACTCCCCCACCTCTAGTTCCCTCCCGTGCAGTAGCTAGTCTAAAGACGTGAAAGGCATTATAACCTTGCGCTGTTGGGTTACTGTCTGTGATTTTAAACCATGTCTCCATTACTACACAGATGTCTGCACTCTCCAGGGAGAGGGAGAGGAAGATTTGCAAGGAGTGGAGTTTCTTTGTTAAAACTTATAGCACTGAGCAGTACCACCTTCAGATATTCCTTTGTAGGTTCAGTTAAGTTGAGAGACTTATCAGTTTGGCATTGCCTAAAAATGGCACTATGCATGTGGAAAAGGTCTTTGCCAATATCCAAAAGCCTAGAGAGGATAAATGCAGACCATCCCTGGCAAAGCAGCATGGACTGTTAACCATTTCCTCTCAGGATGGCAAATATTGCACCCCTTGGACTGACACCAGAAGCTAAGCCAGTTGTTAAAATTAATAATTTTCTGTTGGTAACATGCCAACATTCTTGGAGAAGGTCGTATAAGCCTGCTCAGAACTAGGCTTATACCTGCCTGAGATACATAATCAGCTCAATCATGTGTCACTTCATATAGTCAAGGGAGGTATGTTTCAGGTCATTAACACTCACATGGACTATGACCGAGTCATACTGGTACCTGTGATTCAATGACCCAAGTGTCTTAGCCCCAAAAAAGGCAGCTAACCATGATTCTGTCCTGACTTAATCTGGTGAGGGGAACATCTGTGTGCCTCACTACAGAATCACAAATGAGCAGGAAATTTGGTTGTGCACGGATTTGACATAGGGGCTTAGCAGTCAAGACATTGGATACAGTGTAACTATGTGTAGCTGTGGGTGTGTAATGGAGTGTTTACATGATAGTTGAGGACCCTTTTTAGATTGTGTTGTGCAGGAGGTCTTAGCATTTTAGGAAGGTTACCTGTAAATGCCTCAGCATAATTATTTTATGTGTAGGGTCTTTACCCTGTGCAGTCTGTGTGGTGCAAGTGTCACTGACAACCCCTATAGGAATAGTTTTGGTTGTGTGAAAGAGGTTTGCCTCCAGGGTTATAGTGTATTCATACCTCTCGCATACTTTATCTGTTTAATTAAGAATAAGTGGGTTGTCAATGTATATGAGGCAGTTCTTACAATGCCTCAGAATATCCATCTCAACCAGATTGGCAACAGAGAAGGTCAGCAAGTGCATATCCATGGTTGCTGATCTTCTTGAGAAGAGTGAGGGAAATTTAAACATTCAATGCGTCAGTAACTCAAGAAGTAGATGAGCAACACTCAGCTATGTGCAAACTCGATGCTCTACTTGTTAAAAAAATCTGTCTAGACCGTTAAGGTATTTTAAGGGAAACTTACATTGTGAGAGACTGGTGTCTACTCAGATTGCAAGAGGGAATTACACTGTGAGATATCGTGTATATATAGCTCACTGCTGGGCATTGCTGCACAGAGAGCAGTAGTTCTAAATAAATTCTGTAAAAAAGGTCAAAAAGTTCAGATATTCAACACAGAAACACCCAGTTAATGCACCCATGATGAAAACAATGAAAAACAAGTGCAGAAACAGTGGCTATGGTAATGTAAGTCTTAGCTTGCTTGTAGGTTATGAACCAACTGTGTTGTTTAAATAGCACTGGAAATTTGATTAAAAACACAAACAAGGCCCTGTGGCCAATCAGAAACTGCACACTCTTCTTTCCTTTACACAATCCCAGGCCAGAAAATGACTCAGGTCCCCTCTACTCTCACTAAAGTGGAACCAAGGCAGTTCTAACGGTAAAAAAGTTAAAAAAGTACAGATATTCAACACAGAAACATTCAGTTAATGCAGCTAAAGTGCTAAAGCAAAGAATATGATAATGTAAGTCTTAGGTTTGTAGAGTTTAGTAGATGCCAGCAGCCCTCTTCTTCTCAAGTGGCATGGTAACACATGTTGCCTAATGCCTCAGACACAGAGATTCACATTTTAAACAAGCTAGCCTTCTAGCCAATCAAATGCATTTACAATAAGACTTGAACCAGCAATTCTCAGCTCAGAGCGGTGTAGGTTATCCTCTGCTGCCAAAAGAGTGTAGACAACAACCTTCCTAATGTAAAATAACTGGTTTTGAGACAAAGTGCTTAAATCAGAACAAAGACGCTTTTATAATTACAGACACAATAAGCCTTCAACCAGCAATTCCCAACTCAGAAGGGTGCAAGTTACCTTTCCTGCCACAAGAGTGTAGACCACAAACCTTCCTAATGTAAGATAACTAGTTTGGAACCCAAGTGCTTAAATCAGGACTAAGAGGTTTAGAATAACAGTTACAATGTAATCTACTTATCCATTTCCAAGAAGTATCTAGGTTAACTCTACTAGGGCCTTATCTTCTTTAATGGCATATTGGAAAGGATAGACTCCAAAAGCATTCTGGAGGTAACTACATGGTCCTCTGTACATACATTTACAAAGCATTCCATAATGGATTCCTTTTCCAGGTCCAGGACTGCCTTTGTTAGGACCATTCTCCAGGGCCTCCTAGATCCATAGCCTTCCTCCTCCTAGGTTTGATAGCCTTTGGCAATTGCGTCATATAGTCTAATGGTGACTGCATCAGTGAGAATGATGAACACAGTACAGTACCTATAACAGTATAAGCAACAGAGACCTCCAAAGCAGACACCCAAGCAACTGCTACCCCAAAACAAAACACGTGCAACACATAGCTCACAAAGCCAGTGTGCCGAACAGTCACAGCCCTTAAGGCTAAACAACACACCTGATACACTTGTAATAGGTGACTCTATCGTCAGGCACACTGACGTCCCGCTCACCAGGCTGAACAAGGAGAAGGTCATGGTGAGCTGCCTGTCAGGTGCTAGGATCCGCCACATAACACAAGCACTCAGGTCACTCCAAGGCAAGTACAAACATGACTCAGTCATCGTCCATGCTGGTGTGAATGACCTGAGACGTACCTCCTGGACTACATGAAAAGAGACATAGAGGAGCTCTCTGAGCATGTAGCCCAGGCTGGTATGACCCTGACCTTGAGTAGCATCTTACCCTCACCAAGAATGATGCCACAATATGAAGACAAGATGATCAATTTCAACAATTGGCTTAAGTATTGGTGTCATTCAAAGGGGATCCAATGCCTGTCAGCCTGGGATGACATGCTCGACAAGCCACGATGCTTCGCTAGGGACGGCTTGCACCTGTCACCCCTGGGCTTTCGGATATTGGCAAAGGCTCTTGCTACCCCCATAGTGCCTTTTAGGCAAGGCTCAAAAGACAAACCCACCTCCATAGGTATCACAAGGGATAAGAAACTAAGAGTAATTCTACTCAACGCCAGAAGTCTAAACCTCAAGATGCACGCACTCAAAACTCTCCTTAGCATGGAGAACATCGATATCTGTGCAGTAACAGAAACCTGGTTCAAGGCTCCGAGAGCACCCCAGCACTACCAGATTATACCTCATACCATGCTTTTCGGCCCCAAAACTTGGACTGAACCACAAAAGGAGGGGGAGTATCAATATTCGTCACAGATACCCACACCTCCAGGTTGGTGGCACAGCACGAAGCATCAGAGACTATCCATGTGCAACTAACAGTGGGTAAAACTGCCTTCCAGTTTATAGCCTGCTACAGACCACCCTCCCAAACCCAGGAACCCCACTCGGCCTTCCTGAGAACACTGGAAAATATGAAGGTCTCTCCAAACACCATTATATTGGGTGACTTCAACTACCCAAACATAGACTGGGAGCATTACTCTAGCTCCAACACCCTAGCCCAAAGGTTCCTAGAATTTATAAACTCAAATGCTATGGAACAACTTGTTAGCACTCCCACAAGAGGGAAAACATACTGAACCTGATCATCACCAACATGGGGACTCTATGCTCCAGACCAGAAGTGTATCCCTCACTGGTAAGATCAGACCATAAACTAATCTCACTGGATATTCACATCCTGACCCCACCCCTGCCCAGAAAACCACAGTGAAAAACTTCTCTAAAGCAAATTTCACACTCCTCAAAACCGAGGTGGAATCCTTCAAAGCCCCCGGGCCTGTGGAAAATACGGCCCAGACCGCAGAATCCTTTATAAACGCATTCTATGAACACCTTCAGGAATGCATGGATCATGCAATCCCAAATAAAACCAAGACCCAATCCTCCAAAGGCAGACGTCCTGTCTGGTGGACCCCAGCCATAAACAAACTATACAATAGAAGGAGGAAGCTACTACATGATAGAACAAAATCCCAAAAAGGGAAGGCATCTCTGATCAGTATTAGCAAAAAACTACGGGCACTCATAAAATCGTCTAAGATCAGCTTTGAGAGAAAAATTGCACAGGACACTAAGGATAATCACAAGGCTTTCTTTAGTTATGTTAGGAACCTGGGTGGGAATTCCCAGATATGCTCAGAATTAGTCCAAAATGACAAAAAATACACCGAACCCACAGACACTGCCAACATCCTAGCTGACAGGTTCAGCGCAAACTCCCCCCCCCACACCAAAAGGGCAAATATCTATCCCAGCAGAGTGCTGCCCCCCTGACATCTCAGATGCTCAGGTAAGAGCCACCCTCTCCAAAGCAAAAAACACAGCATCAATGGGACCAGACGGTGTCCCGGGCTGCTTCCTACATGAACTCCAAGAAGAGCCAAACCCAAACATAAAACTACTGTTCAATCTCAGCCTTACAACAGGATATGTACCCAAAGAGTGGCGTACAGCAACAGTGGTCCCTCTCCACAAAGGTGGTGCCTCAACGGATCCTGGAAACTATCGCCCCATAAGCCTGACTAGCTTGGTCTGCAAAGCTATGGAAAGGATCATCATGGACCTCATAAATAAAGATATTGGAGACCTACAGACACTGGATCCTACCCAGTTCGGCTTTGTTAAGGGCAGATCCTGCCTCTTAAACCTGGTTGATTTCTTTGAAACAGTCACCAAGGCCATTGACGAGGGGAAGGTGGTCCACACAGCCTACCTGGACCTCGCAAAAGCCTTCGATACAATACCCCACTCGGGCATTACAGATAAGCTCACCAGCTTAAATATAAACCCCTATGTCACTAGATGGGTTGTAAACTGGGTCAAGGACAGAACCCACATGGTTAGAATTGTTGGAGCCATGTCAGACTCCAAACCAGTTACAAGTGGCGTCCCACAAGGCTCAGTCCTGGGACCTCTCTTGTTCGGTATATATTTTTCGGAGGTACAGGCCAACACGGAAGAAATGTGGCTGACCAAGTTCGCAGATGACTGCAAACTGGGCGCCATAATCGACTCTCCAGCCAACACAAGCATCCTCCAAAATGGCCTCATAGAAACAGACAACTGGTGCCAGAGCCATGGCCTCAAGCTAAACGCCAAAAAGTGTATAGTCATCCCCTTTGGCAAAATCAAAGTGCCCACAAATTACCACATAGGTGGTAATCCATTAAGTACAGAAGAAGTAATTAGGGACCTGGGGACCCAAGTTGATAGCAATCTCTCATTTGACAACCATGTGGCCAAAGTGGTTAGAAAAACATTTTATATAGCCCACCTAATCATGAAGGGATTCACATCTAGATCAGGGGAGGTCATCGTGCCTCTTTACTCATCCCTCATCAGGCCCATAATTGAGTACAATGCCCCTTTTGGGATGTACCTTACCAGACACCTGCAGCAACTGGAAAGACCCCAAAAGTACCTCACCAAGAGGATCAATGGGCTCAAACAGATGCCATATGCTGCCCGGTTAAAGAAACTCCAGCTCTACTCAGTGGCATACCGCCTGCTCAGAGGCGATCTGTGCCTGACGTATAAAGCCATGTCCAACCCGGAATTAATGGACATGCTGCACCTCAGAAAATCCAAATCCCATCGAGCTACGTGCTTGAGAGACTTGAACCTCAGCACTGAAATAAATAGGACATGCTGGAGGGACAGATTCATAACCCAGAGGCTCCCTTCACTCTGGAATAAAATCCCAGTCCAGGTTAGGCAGAGTCCCTCATTAACTCTCTTCAAGAGGAATCTTGATGAGTGGATGGGAGATCGTAGGTTTACCCCGGGTATCACTTCTGTGTCACTGTTAGACAGAGGCACAGTATACTAACCTCGAAAAAGGGCATAGCAAAATTAATTTAAAATGGGTGACGAAAGCCAAACACACTCTGGCTAGGCTTATAAATGCCCTAGGGCAGATAGTCTAGTATGAACCTATGAACCTATGAACCTAAGAGGAGGAGCAAGTGCATAGTGCTAAAGAGAAAATAAGTGAGTATCTAGATAATATGGATGAGTTTAGAAAGACTGTGGTTAAGCAACTATTTTTTTGATAACACCGAAGCACAAAAAGTTTAAACACAATGACTTAGGAAACAGAATGTTAAAAGGGTTTGTCACCAAAAATAATAAGAGATCCTTTACAGGTTTTAGAGGTATTTCAGAAATTTTATGAACATTTGTATAAAGCAGACAAATGTGGAAATCAAGAAAGAGTATAAATGACAATATTTAAGAAAGACTTAATTATGCCAAGGTTAGAGGTAGATGGGGTTTAACAACTAGCAGTTAAGATACGAGGTGATGAGATAAAAACACGATGTACACTCAATCTTTAGGAAAGTCTCCAGGAACAGAGAGTATTGATGTGGAAGTTTGGGAATTAGGAGGTAAGAAAGTGATAAGAGATCTGGAAGATTTTGTTTAACACCATTTTAAAAGGATGGGAAACACCAGCATCTTGGAAGAAAGATGTGGTGGCTGTGTTACCTAAAGATGGCAAACACTCTTCAGACCCAGCTTCATATAGACCCATTTCAATTTTAAACCACAATTATAAAGTGTGTATGTCTATACTAGTTAAAAGAATGGGAAAGGTATTGCCAAACTTTACAGATATTGCTCAGTGTGGTTTCATGAAAGCGAGGCAAACATTTGACAACATTAATAGAACAAACCCAAATTTAAGAAAATACCTCTGTTGTTGGTGGGTTGTGATATGGAGAAAGCATTTGACAGAGTAAGCTGAGATTTTATGAATATGGCATTGGAAGCAGTTGCATTCCCTGATACAATAATACGGTTAATTAGAAGGATATATGAAGGATCAGAGACATTTAAATTGATTGGGTTTCTCTCAGATAAGCTCTTGTTTAAACACAGGAAACAGCCAGGGATGTCTTCTTTCCCATTTGTTATTTGCTTATAATTAAAGCCACTGGCAAATATAATAAGACTCAAGAATACAAGAATATAATTAGTATGGTAATCAAGAACAGTTGGCTTTATTTGCAAATGATATTATTTTGTTCTGGATAAATCCAGAAAAGGTCACATCAGAGTCTAATTATGGTGGCTCCCTTCTTCTTCTTCTTCTTTCGGCTTTTTCCCGGTTAGGGGTCACCACAGCAGATCACATGTCCACTCATGATTGGCAGTGGAGTTTTACGGTGTTGAGTTGCCAGCCCGGTGCCCAACCTTCCACAGAAGGCACACACATGCATGCACTCAAACCTAGGGCCAATTACGAGTGTCCAATCCACCTACAGCATGTCTTTGGGATGTGGGAGGAAACCGGAGCACCCAGAGGAAACCTGAAAGACCATTAGTACTAACAAATTAAAATTTTCTTAAAAGGTTATGAAACCATTCTAACTAGTTTTGGCTTATGACAACAAATAAATTGAACTTAAAAAGATTTTTTTTTACATTTTTGAAGTATACAAACAACCAAAACACACTGCAGTACAAAGAATAACATTTTAATATCTCCTTCTGTTGGGTGGCTCCCAAAAAACAATTACTAGAAAATGGAAATCAAAGTCTAAACCAACTGTATTAGAAGTAGTGAATATAGTAACAGAGATAAAACAACTGGAAAGGGGATCTTTAGAAAAGGATGAATGAGGCTTAAAAGAAAGCAGGACTTGAATGAGCTACAGTGGATATAAAAAGTGTACACACCCCTGTTAAAATGCCAGGTTTTTGTGATATAAAAAATGAGAACACAATAAATAATTTCAAAACTTTTCCCATCTTTAATGTGACCTATAACCTGTAGAATTCAGATGACAAACAAACAAATCTGTTAGGGGAAAAAAATATAAAAAATAAAAAATGTACAATAAGTTGGTTGCATAAGTGTGCACACCCTTAAGCTAATACTTTGTTGAAGCACCTTTTGATTTAATTACAACATTCAGTCTTCTTGGATACACGTCTGCCATCAATTAAAGAGACTCTGATGAACCCCAAATAAAGTTCAGCTGTCCTTGTAGGATTTTCCTGACATTTAATCAGTTGCCTGCTACAGCAAAAGCCATGGTTCGCAGACAGCTTACAAAGCATCAAAGGGAACTCATTGATGAAAGGTATCAGTCAGGAGAAGGGTACAAAAAAATTTCCACAGCATTGGACATACCATGGAACACAGTGAAGATAGTCATCAAAAAGTGGAGAAAATATGGGACAACAGTGACGCTGCAAAGAACTGGATGTCCCTCCAAAATTGATGAAAAGACAAGATGAAAACTGGTCAGGAAGGCTGCCTAGAGACGAGACCTACAGCAACATTGAAGGAGCTGCAGGAATTTCTGGCAAGTACTGGTTGTGTACTACATGTGACAACAATCTGCCGTATTCTCCATATGTCGGGACTATGGGGTAGGGTTGCAAGACAGAAGCCTTTTCTTACACATAAAAACATCCAGGCCTGGCTAAAATTTGCTAAACAATACATCAAGTCTCCCAAAAGCATGTGGGAAAATGTGTTATGCAGATGGACAATACAGTTACAACTGCTGAATCCTATACAGATGCACTCTATAAGCACTTACACGAGTGCATGGATCATGCTATCCCAAACGGAACCAAGATGCTATTCTCCAAAAAAAGAAGCCAATCTGGTGGTCCCCTGCCATAAACAAACTCTATAACAGAAGGAAGAAACTGTTGCAAAAGAGTGTAAAATTCCATGAGTGGAGGAGTTCCCTGGTCAGCCTCCGTAAGATGCTGAGATCCCTTATAAGATCCTCCAAAGCTAGCTATGAAAACAAAATCACCACTGATTCTAGGGACAACCACAAAGCATTCTATAGCCATGTCAAGAATCTCAACGGCAACACCCAGATCTGCTCTGAGTTACAGCACAATGGCATGAAAATTACAGAACCAACTGATATTGCCAACGTCCTGGCAGATAGTGCTAACTTTACCCCCCTCTCACCCCCTAAAGGGCCTATAACTATACAGGAAGAATGCAGAGTCCCTGTAATCACAACTATGCAGGTAAATGCTGCACTCTCTAAAGCCAAAAACAGCATCCATATGACTGGACAACATCCCAGGCTACGTTTTACACGAACTTCAGGACGAACTGGCTCCCCACCTAAGCACCATGTTCAATCATAGTCTCACATCAAGCTTTGTGCCCATTGAATGGCGCACAGCAACAGTTATCCCACTCCACAAATGGGGTGCCACCACTGATCCCAGGAGCTATCGCCCTATTAGCCTAACGAGCCTGGTCTGTAAGTCCATAGAACGTATCATCATGGAACTCATAAACATTGACATTGGTAACCTCCAAACTCTGGACCCCACCCAGTTCGGGTTTGTGAAAGGCAGATCATGGCTCCTGAACCTGATCGACTTCTTTGAGGCAGTCACCAAAGCTGTAGACGAGGATAAGGTGGTTCGCACAGCCTATCTTGACCTCGCCAAGGCTTTCGACACCATCCCCCATTCTGGAATTATAGCTAAACTCACTAAACTAGGTATGAATCCCTAAGTCACAAGATGGGTTGCCAATTGGCTCAATGAGAGAACCCACACTGTAAAAGTTGCAGACTCCAAATCTGACTTCAAACCAGTGACAAATGGAGTACCACACGGTTCAGTACTGGGACCTCTCCTGTTTGGTATCTACTTCTCTGAAGTACAGGCTAACACAGAAGGCCTTTGGCTAATGAAGTTGACAGATGACTGCAAACTAGGAGCCATAGTTGAGTCCCCAAATGATTTGGACATCCTACAGAAGGACCTCACTGAGACAGATGCTTGGTGTCAGAGCCATGGCCTCAAGCTCAATGCCAAAAAGTCAATTGTCATCCCCGTTGGTAAAAACTCTGTACCCATGAACTACCACATAGGCGGCAGTCTACTTAATGCCGAATGTGTGATAAGAGACCTGGGGATCCAGGTGAACAGTAGTCTCTCCTTTGATAATCACATCACCACAGTAGTCAGGAAATCCTTCTACGTGGCACACCTCATCACAAAAGGGTTCTCATCAAGGAAAAAAGAGGTCATTGTTCCCTTCTACTCGACACTCATTAGACCCATTATAGAGTACAATGCCCCTTTTGGAATGTACCTCACAAGACATCTGCAGCAGCTGGAAAGGCCACAGAAGTACCTCACAAAGAGGATTACTGGCCTCAAACAGATGCCCTACACTGACAGTCTCAAAAAACACCAGCTTTACTCTGTAGCATATCGCCTACCCCGAGGTGATCTCTGCCTAACATTTAAAGCTATGTCAAACCCAGAGCTGCAGGACATGCTACATCTAAAGAAATCCCAATCCCTCCGAGCTACACGCTCTAGGGACCTAAACCTTGGCACCACAATAAACAGGACATGCTGGAAGGATAGATTCCTGTCCCAGAGACTTCCTATACTCTGGAACAAGCTACCCATCTATGTCAGGCAAAGTTCCTCATTAGCACTCTTCAGGAAAATCTTGATAAGTGGATGGGAAATAGGAAATACACTCCAAGGATCACTTCTGTGGTTCTGCTCGACAGGGGCACAGGAAAATAACTTTCTTGGGTGGCGTAAGCCAGGGAACCTTGTTGGCTAGGCTTACTTAGGCCCTTGGGCCGATAGCCTAGTACCTACCAATGAACCTATAAGACCCAAGGTTGAACTTTTTGGCCACAATTCCAAAAGGTATGTTTGGAGCAAAAACACTTTGCACCAGCAAAAGAACACCATCCCCACGATGAAGCATGGTGGTGGCAGTATCATGCTTTGGGGTTGCTTTTCTTCAGCTGGAACTGGGGCTTTAGTCAAGGTGGAGGGAAGATATGAACAGTTCCAAATACCAGTCACGTTTGGCCCAAAACCTTCAGGCATCTGCTAGAAAGCTGAAGATGAAGAGAAACTTCACCTTTGAACATGACAATGACCCCAAGCATATATCCAAATCAACAAAAGAATGACTTCACCAGAAGAAAATTAAAGTTTTGGAATGGCCCAGCCAGAGCCCAGACCTAAATCCAATGGAAAATCTGTGTGATGACCTGAAGAGGGCTGTACACAAGAGATGCCTCGCAGTCTGACAGATTTGGAGCACTTTTGCAAGGAAGAGTGGGCAAATATTGCCAAGTCAAGATGTGCCATGCTGATAGACTCCTACCCAAGAAGACTGAATGTTGTAATTAAATCAAAAGGTGCTTCAACAAAGTATTAGTTTAAGGGTGAGCACACTTATGCAACCAGCTTATTGTATAGTTTTTATTTTTTATATTTTTTTCCCCTAACAAATTTGTTTGTTTTTCAATTGAATTGTACAGGTTATAGGTCACATTAAAGGTGGGAAAAGTTATGAAATGATTTATTGTGATCTCATTTTTTATATATCACAAAAACCTGGGATTTTAACAGTGGTGTGTACACTTTATCTACTGTATGGAATGTTTGACAGACAATGACTGGATAGATTATAAGTGATACACAATGTTTCAAATTAAAAATAAGATAAATGTGGTTTGTTTTCATTTACATAAATATATGATTGTCTATATCATAAGTAATAATTTAATAAAGATATTTATTGTTTAAAAAAACATAAGTTATGTTGCAGTAGTAGGTATTTTTGAGTAATAAAATCAGTTACTTGATTTGATGCCAAAGATCAAATTGAGATGGAAAGACAGGAAGTACTGCAGACAAATGTGGTTAAATGAGAGACAGGTACAGCAGTTGACTAGTCCTCTGAATAAACCTTTAAGAGTAAGGAATGACATAGGAGAGATGTTTTGAAACAGATCCACAGGGAAGCAGAGTGTAAGAAAATGCTGTTATTGGTGGAGTCTTGATGTAGAGAAAGCATTCAATAATGTCAGCAAGGATTTTATGGGTAGGGCAATGGTAGCATATGTGCTCCCTGACAGCATGTTATTAGGAGAATCTATGAAAAGTCGGAGGCATGAATTAACTCATTTGCTCCAAAGGAGCTCAGGAAGTTTGCACTGTAGCTTCCAATGGGTGGAGCCGAAGCCTTGACAAAATCAAACTATGTCCTCACATTTAATAAACTGTAATGTACCTAATACGCTGTAAGGTACAGATTCCACAGGAGCCACTCGTGCAAAAGCACACAGTTTATTCCAACAGTAAAACCCAATTAAAAAACAGGTCGGTTAAGCGCTTTCATCCACACATTCGTGGACTTCATCAGAACAAATCAATAATGCACTTAAAGACCTTAAATACATAATTTTGGCGCCAAAATTGCCAATATACTGTGAATTTATTTAAACATATATACTCTATTAAAAATCCTCACATTTCAAACAAATGTTCATATTTCTGGAACCATAGGGGTTATGAAAGTATAAACGGTAAACTCTTTGGCACAACTATTTTTACAGTGGTAGTATTCCTTAGGTTCTAGGTGTTAAACCAAATTTTGTAAATCACAATAAACACAGTTAACTATTACATTTCTAATATTTTGTAAGCAACTTGCAATATATCAGCAACCACTCAAGTTACATACATACTGTCAGCAGCATTTTATTCATCTAGCTGAGAGCTTTCATATGAGGCTAAGGAGTTCTGTGTTACTTGGTTGTTGAGATATTTAGAAAACTGTGAACATTATATCTATATGAATTAATATCATAAAAACAACAGTTAACATCTATTTACCTGCACTAGACAGAGGTAAAGTATTAATGCAGTTGAGTTTGCCACTGTGTAAGCTTTAAGAGGAAATATTTTAAAATCTTGCACATATAGCATGGTTTGGGAATTATTGATGCAAATATGCACATGGAGTTAAGGTGGAAGAGTTCCTCTTTGACAAGCTGTTTAAACAGAAGAACCAGAAAGGGATGTCTTCTTTCCCCTTTTTATTTGCTTTACATTTAGAGGTGGTAGCAAAGAAAATAAAGGACTCACAAATTTAAAGATATAACTGGTATGACAATAAAGAAAATGTAGCTTTATTTGCAGATGATGATTGTATGTGATAATTCGAGAAATGGGTATTTTGGCGTTACTAAGCATTATGAGACAGTTTCCAGTCTTTTTGGGATATAAAATAAATGAAGATAAAAATAAAGGCCATAGCGGTAATCTATGCACCTACACATAAAACGATTCAACGATACACATTCTTATGGGGACATGCTAAGATGAAGCATTTATGTGTAGTGGATTAAAAAAATATTCTGTTATGGCAGATAAGAACATATGGAAGCCCTTGAATATGAATGTGGATAATAAGATACAAGCAGTGGAAATGTTTACTCTACTTGGTCTTGTACACAGTAAGGCATATTTTATGAACCAGAGGAGAAGGTGTGGGTAATGACTAAAAAAAGAGTTACATAAATTTATTTGGGAGGGGAAAAGGGAAAGAGTTAGAGAAAGTTTTTTTTTTTTTTTTCCCCATGATGTGATGTATCTTTATATTGTATTTAAAACTCAACTATCTTCCTTTTTTTTGCATTAACAATGTTCATATGTCTGTTATGTACTTGGAGCTTTTCTCCCCGGGCCTCCGCTGAAAATGGACATGTATCCAGTCGGACTCTCCCGGTTAACAAATGTAAAATAAAATAAATAAAATAAAATAAATAAATAAGTTGATTCTCCCCTTCGAACAAATTGGTTTAAGATTTCCTACTTTGAATGGATCCTTTAGAGCTAAGCAATTAAAGTTCATATATATAAATCAAGCAGAATGTTATAAATCAAAATGGAAAGAGATGATGATGAAGTAGGGGGTAATAAAGACAACAAAGGATTTTGGATGCAAGTTCATAACAACCATACAGAATATTATACTCATAAAATATCAGAAAGCATTCTAAAGTAAGAAGGGAATGGAGAAAGGACAGCTTACCATCAGGTATAGTTGCGAGTAGGGGACTGGAATTTACTTGAGGAAATTTATGAACTAACCAAAATCTTTGGAGCAAATAACTCAGCAGACCAAGGTAATGGAATGAGATAAGGTTAAGCAGAAGTTAGGACTACAGTTAAGAGACTGCCTTCTCAATCCGGTACTGATAACAGTGTACAGCCAAACAGAAATGGATAGGGGAGTGCTAATGAAAAGACTTGGTCTGTTACAGTTTTTAACCGAGTCTAGAACAAAAGGTGCAGTTAAAAAGGGATAATTAGGCCTACAAAATACTGCAAAATAAATATAACACTCAAAGAAGATAGCAGAAAAGATAAGGGAAAGAAAATGAAAAAGCAATTTGCAAAGGAACAATTTGAAGAAATCTGTAAGGCTCCCAAGTTTGCAACGTCCAGAATGTTTAGGATTTTTACATGGAAGTGTTTGCATAGGCATTCTTTTACCCTAAGCAGACTTTAGAGGATTTTTTCCCTCAGGCTGACAATACATACTGGAGCGAGGCATATATCCCGAGAAGTTTGGTATATTCCTCATAAAATTTTAGTTTGCTGGCAAATCATTGATGATTTTAGTCAGAAAATAATGACAGCTTTTCAGACTTCACACCCTTCAGAAAATCCATGTTAATGAATAACCCATTATTCTATAATTTTCTGAGGTTTTTAAGAGCAATATTTAAAAATTGCCCCCCCACCATTATTTATGGCTTTGTTGAGATTCTTGCTCTAGAACGGTGAGAGGTATGACTGGAGATATGATGGAACAGACAGAGAGGTAACTGGAAGCCTGTTATCTGATGTTGTTAATCTTCTTTCCATTCATCACTGATTGGTTAGGTTCCAAACTCTTGGAACCGAGTTGACCTTTTACCAAGCTCACGCCAGCCCAAAAAACTCTCGAGCTAAGTCTCTACCCAGAATGCCCTTCTCCCTGTTACCTCAGATCTCAATTGCCGCATAGCCGTAAAGCCGTGTTTCAGCCAAACTTTCAGCTAAGTGAAACTTTTTTGATATTTGTGTGAAAAACTTTGGATATCTTCATATTTTATTAAGTGATTAGTTTATCTAGTGTCTTTTCTTCTGTCTGACCTTGGTTTTCCCTCTCTACCCATAGTTACCATTGGTACGGCCTTTCCTCCCTTACCCTTGTGGTATTTCTTCACTATCATAGTTGGTATCGTTTAACCTATTAGCTGACTTTTATTCAGGTGTTTCCCTTCTTTTCTCTATCATACCAGTGTATTGTTATATCTGTGACTTTTTCGAACGTTGTTGACTTTGATTATAGTTGGATTATACATTTGGCCTGTGGTGTTTTTTCTGTCAAGATGTCGGATAAGAAGGGTACTTCAGGTTCTAAGCACTGTACTTCATGTAAGGGCAAGTTACCTAACAGTGATTCTCATGATGACTGTGTATACTGTATGGGAGTGTATCACCTTTTGGTGCAGCCTCCATGTGATATTTGTCAGAGTTTCAGTCAATGCACTCTTAATGAGTGCAAAAATAAACTCATTCTGAAAGGGTTACTCAAGTCTCCCTTCTCAGAGGCCATTTCTGCAATGGAGGTCCCAACCCCTCTTTCTAAGGACAAAAAGAGATCCCACTCTGTTCCTTCTTCACCATCGGGTGGTCAGAGCAAGCCTGGGAAATCAAAGGTCCCAAAGTTATCTTCAGAGCATAAAGCAGCCTCCTTGGCTCTGTCCTTCTTCGTCTCTGACATCTCAAAACCTTCGATACTGGCACCAGTTTTGGCACCGGTCCTGCCTCTGGCACCCATCATAGACCTTACTATGCCTGTTTTGACTTTGGCACCTGTGGCCACTTCTGCTCAGGGCACACCTTCATTTTGGCTCCGAGGACAACTTCAGCACCAAGCGTTGTACTGACCTCACTGGATTTGACCCCTTTACTTCCGGTCTCGAAACTAGAGACTTTGCTGCCGGCAGACCTTGCACCACCGACCCAATACTCCCCTTCTGAAGATCCATTTCTGGGCTAAGTGTTTAGCCCCCTCATCAAACGTCCTGACTCCCCATCCGGAGTATCCACTAGATCCACCAGGAGCCTTTCTGAACACGACGTGGTGCATCTTGTGGACTAGCTATTGTTTAGCCAGGGAGATTCCCTCACTTGATAAAACCCATCCACCTGCAGGACTTGGGTTGTCCATGGACATTGACTTATCCATGGACTCCATCTTACACTCTTCCTTTGACCATCTCAGTTCCAAAACCTTCTGCTCCAATATCCTTCTTGGAACCCATCACCTCGGCGCCTATGGTGCATCTCACTTTGGCTCCGAGTTTGTCCCTTTGGTCTTTGGTTCCCGCTGAACCGGTCATTCCTCAATCTGGGGATTGGGGGATGGGTGCTTCGGCCTGGGGTAAGGAGCCACCTCTCTCCTTGGTTCCATTCTTGGTGCCGATAGCTGAGTCAGCGCCGATCCTGCTTGAGGCTCCATCCATGGGGGTGGGTTCATCGGAGCGGGGTGTGACCCCAGTCCCGAGGTTGTCTTTCTTGGTTCTGGGCTCCCATCCTCTTTGGGCAGGCCTGCCTTACGTGCAATGGAGAAGGCTGTTGCTTCTGGCAGCACTCCGATATCGGAACCCCAGTTTTCACCCTCTGAGCTACAGCTGTCACAGACCACCCCCCCGGGATACCAGGCACAGAAGCCGCAAGACACCCCTGTCCGGGGTACCTGCTCTTCTGAGTCCTCCTCAGAGAACCCCACTGAGGAGCCCCCTTGAAAGAAGACATGCAAGAGGGAACACATGGACTCACCAGAGGAGTCCTTAATGGTAGACATGGATTAAAATGATGGTGAGAGGTACCCACGGGTCACCTCCTGATGATGTCTCCTTCGGAGACATCCTGGAAATGTTAAAGCAGAGAGGTGACTGGAAGCCCTCCAACCCTTCATCTGAGTCCGTGTTCCTGCAGGCTTTTTGTGCCTAGCCTTCTACCTCTTGGGTGACTCCACCTGCCGAGCTCATCCAGCTCCATTGTGCAGCGTGCTTGGAAGAACCCTGATTCCACTGAGGTGATCCCTAGGAGACCAGACAAAATTTTTTTCCACTCCCAAGGAGAACCCGCATTGGTCCAAAGGGTTACCAGTTGATGCTATGGTGGTGGCGGCAGCCACAAAAAAGAACTTGGCTGAGGAAAGTCCCGCTGTCCACCCACCCAACAGGAGTCCCGGGTGGTGGATAGACCTGGGAAGCATGTTTTTGCATCAGGAACCTTTGCCATAAAGTCCCAGAATTATTTGGCATATTTTACGAGGCTCCAGAGGGACTTGATCTCAGAACTCTCTGGGAAGCTCGCAGGACAGTTGTCTGACAAGGTCAGGGACAAAGTGGCCTCACAGCTCACAACCCTGGAATCAATATCCAACTCGTCCATGAGGTTGCTGTCACATGCAACTGAAGGGGCAACTAGAGCAGTGGGTTTGGGCATTGTCATGATGCGTCATGCCTGGATGTGCATTTGTGACCTTGCGGACCCCTTCAAGTCTTCCTTTCTGAAAGCTCCCATCGAAGCTTTGTCACTTTTTGGCTCCAAAGTGAGGGGCACGCTAGCCAGGTGTGAGCAAGATGGAAAGACCCTGTCTGCCATAGGCCTACTGTTTTCCAACCCTCAATGTACCTTCTCCAGGAATCACAGGAGTGGAAAGATGTGGCATAAGAAATCTCAGGGTCCCTTCCATGCCGCACGTGGTGATGATACTCCCAGAAGCAGAGAGGGTAACAATTCTGGAAGACGCCCCTATAGAGGCAGAGGGGGTCCTTGTAATTAGGGCTCCAGGGATTCCTTCTCTGGACAGCCTTATCAGCACTCCTGAGGAGCAGCCTGATTGCTTACTTCTGGAAGCAGTCGAGGGTCATTTCTCTCTGCACCAAGCTGCCTGGCAATCCATCACCACCGATCGTTGGGTGCAGAGCATTATCACCAGAGGTTACACCATTCCCCTTTCTTGTCAGCCAAATTTCCCAAGAAAACTTCCCGACATTCCACCCAGTCAAAGGGAAGAAGCAGCTTCAGAGATTATAAAGCTGTCTCAAAAAACAGTCATCCAACCAGTCCCACCAGACCAGGGTGGATCCAAATTTTACTCAAGATTATTTTTGGTGCCAAAAAAGACAGGGGACTGGAGATCCATTTTGGATCTCAGTAGCTTAAACAAGTCTGTCACCCAAATCAAATTTCACAGTTCAGTCCATTCTCCGCTTTTTAAGAGAAGGCAATTGGATGTGCTCTATAGATCTCTGGGATGCATATTTCCACATCAAGATGGACAAACACACCAGGAGTCTGCTTCGCTTCTGGCTAGGAGCCAGTCATTATCAATTCTGTGCCCTGCTGTTCGGTCTCTCTACAGCCCCCAGAGTGTTCACGAAATGCATGGCAGTGGTAACAGCTCACTTGACACTAAAAGGATTCCAGGTGTTTCCATATCTGGATGACTGGCTCCTTACTGCCCCCACTGAGCATCTTCTGGTAACAGCACTGCATTATACTCTTGCTCTGGCAAAATTGTTGGGAATAATGATACAGTGGGAGAAATCAAACCTTATCCCTACACAACAAATAGAGTATCATTGGAACAGTGTTCAATACACAGTCCTGTCTTGTATCACTCCCAATTCACAAACTCCATCGATTGAGGCTTCAACTCCGGGTGATACTCTCACAAACAGTTTCTGCAAGGGAAGTTCTTCTGGCCCTAGGTTCTATGTCAGTGTCAATCCCAATAGTGCCTCTAGCAAACCTACACATGCGGATTCTGCAATGGCTCCTTCTATGTCAATGGTTCCCAAACTATCACCCCGTCAGTTATTAGATTCGAATAACCAACTCCTGCAAACAGGACCTGCTTTGGCCAGATGTAGAAATTTGGAGTCATCCATTTCCGTCTCCTCAGCCCACAGCCATTGTGACCATGGATGCTTCCCTAATCGGGTAGGGTGACCATTTCCAGGGAAAGACTTTCCAAGGCACAGGGTCCACCTCAGAGACCCAACTGCATATCAATGTTTTGTAACTGAGAGCTGTGCTGCTAGCGTTGCAGGTCTTCCATTCAGCTCTCCTTTCTGGGAGAATTGCAATTCAATCAGACAATATATCAGTGGTCTGATATATCAGCAAGCAAGGAGGAATCAAGTCCTATCCCCTATGTCGAGAAGCCATGAGAATTTGGCAGTGGGCAATAGCTTCCAACCACTTTTTAACAGCAATGCGTATCATTGGGAGCTCCAATGTGACTGTGGACAAGCTGAGCAGATGCATCCTCATGCCTCATGAGTGGTCCCTCAACCCTGAGGTGGCATCAGCAATCTTCAGCCACTGAGGCCAGCCCTGCTGTGATCTTTTTACCTCCCCATCAAACACCAAGTGCAGCAGCTATTTCGCCCTACTTCCCCCGGAGGGGGGAGTCACTGAGGAACGCCTTGATCCACAATTGGCACACAGGACTTCTTTACGCTTATCCTCCCATCCCTCTGATCCCACAATTTCTAAAGAAAGCTCTTCGATTGAGAAGCAAAGTGATCCTCATAGCCCCATTCTGGCCTCGACAAGTTTGGTTCCCCTTCCTTTGGCCTCACCTAGTATACCTGCTGTGGACTCTGGACCCTCTACCAGATCTGATTACTCACCCCAAGGGTTGAGTCACCTAAATCTGTCCAATCTCAAGCTGACAGCTTGGTTTCTCCACTTCCACTAGTGGCCAGGCAAGCTAATCTCTCCTCACATGTTTGAGACATTATTCTGGCCTATCATAAACCATCCACCAGAAGACTATATCAGGATAAATGGAAAATATTCTCCATCTGGTCCAAGGATAACATGCTAGACCCGTATTCGGCTCCAGTTACTGCAGTGCTTCAATACTTGGCTGAGTTTTTTGATAATGGAGCCTCTGCCTCTACTGTACATATACATCTAGCGGCAATTTCCAATATGGTATAGATGGCACCCCTCTTATCTCTCTACGCATTTGCAAGGCTTTCCTCAAGGGGACTTCTCATATCAGTCCTCCTATCAGACAGCCCATGGAACCTCACTCTAGTCCTTCAGTCTTTGACTCAGAAACCTTTTGAACCTGCTGCGAAGTGTGACCTAAAGTTTTTGTCTTGGAAATCCTTGATCTGAAGTTGTTAATCTTCTTCCTATTCATCACTGATGGGTTCAGTTCCGAGCCCTCTGAACCGAGTCGGCCTAATACCAAGCTCGCATACACCAAAAACTCTTGAGCTAAGCTGCTACCCACAATGCCCTTCTCCCAATTACCTCAAAGGTTGTGAGGGTGGCCTATTGGTTAAGGCATTTGCCTTACAAACACAAGGTGCAGCATTTGAGTCTCACAAGGGATAATTGGCTAGGCTTACAATGGCTCACAAGGGCAGTTAGCCTAGTACTAATCTATGAACCAAATCTCGTTTGCCGTGCAGCCATACATAGGTTCATAGGCAGGTACTAGGCTATCGGCCCTAGGGCCCATACAAGCCTAGCCAAAAAATGTACCCTGGCTTTTGCCACCCAAGAGAATTATTTTCCTGTGCCCCTGTCGAGCAGAGCCACAGAAGTGATCCCCGGGGTGAATTTCCCATTTCCCATCCAATCATCAAGATTTTTCTTGAAGAGTGCTAATGAGGAGCTCTTTTTGACATAGATAGGTAGTCTGTTCCAGAGTATGGGAAGTCTCTGGCCCATACAAGCCTAGCCAAAAAATGTACCCTGGCTTTCGCCACCCAAGAAAATTATTTTCCTGTGCCCTGTCGAGCAGAGCCACAGAAGTGATCCCTGGAGTGAATTTCCCATTTCCCATCCAATCATCAAGATTTTTCTTGAAGAGTGCTAATGAGGAGCTCTGTTTGACATAGATAGGTAGTCTGTTCCAGCGTATGGGAAGTCTCTGGGACAGGAATCTATCCCTCCAGCATGTTCTGTTTATTGTGGTGACAAGGTTTAGGTCCCTAGAGCGTGTAGCTCAGAGGGATTGGGATTTCTTTAAGTGGAGCATGTCCAACAGCTCTGGGTTTGACATAGCTTTGTATGTTAGGCAGAGATCGCCCCTGAGTAGGCGATACGCGATGGAGTAAAGCTGTCGTTTTTTGAGACGGTCTGCATAGGGCATCTGTTTGAGGCCAGTAATCCTCTTAATGAGGTATTTCTGTGGTCTTTCCAGTTGTTGTAGATGTCTTGTGAGTTACATACCAAAAGGGGCGTTGTACTCTATAATGGGTCTAATGAGTGATGAGTAGAGGGGAACAATGACCTATTTTTTTCTGGATGAGAATCCTTTTGTGATGAGATGAGCCACGTAGAAGGATTTCCTGACCACTGTGGCAATGTGATTATCAAAGGAGAGACTACTGTCCACCTGTGTCCCAAGGTCTCTTATCACATTTTCGGCATTAAGTAGACTACCTGCTATGTGGTAGTTCATGGGTTCAGAGTTTTTACCAAAGGGGATGACAATACACTTTTTGGCATTGAGCTTCAGGCCACTGAGTGGGAAACCCCCAGACAATAAGTGGGAAACCCCCAAATACAGCAGCGTTTTACCGAGCTCTCCAGCTAAGTGTTGTATTTTTTCAAATTTACTGTATTTCTAAGTTTTTTTTCCTCCTAAAAACTCTTCTATATCTTATTATCTCAACTAGCTCTACCCATGGGTATCCACTTCTTACCATTGTTGGTAAACGTCCTTCTTTACCCTTGTGGTATTCTTAATACCATTGTTGGTATTTTTCTCTTTTTCTTCCTTTCTCTATTCCTTTTTTTGGATTGTTGAGTCGATATACTCACTATGTCTGAAAAGAAAGGGACTTTGGGGTTTAGGCATTGCACTTCCTGCAATGGTAAACTCCCCAACAGCGACTTGCATGATGATTGTGCATATTGTCTGGGGGTTTCCCACTTATCTGTGAAACATCCCTGTCAGATTTGTATCAGTTTCAGCCAGTGGACGCTGAATGAGAGGAAAATAAACTTATTTTGAAAGGCCTGGTTTCGTCTCCCTTTTCTGAGGCTCCTTCTGCATTGGAGGTCTCAACCCCTCCATCAAAGGACAAAAAATGTCCTCATTCTGATCCCTCTTCACCAGCTGATGATAAGGGCAAGCCTCATAAGCATAAGGCCCACAAGTCTTTCACGGAGCACAAGATCACCTCCTCAGCTCCGACCACCTCAATTCCGAGTTCTGCTCCAGTGGTCTCTGCAGATATCTCGATGACTTCCACATCAGCGCCGCCCTCGGCCCTGACTGCTACAGTTCCAAGTGTTATTTTGGCAACAGCCTTGTTGCCTGCTATTACCTCGACACCATCACCCATCTCCGTTCCAAGATCAGTACCGACCACTTCTTCGGAGCCAATAATGACTTCCACTCCAGATGTTCCCTCGGCTCTGAACCCTTTCTCGGAACCGATAGTCCCCCTTTTGCCTGTTTCGAAACTGGAATCCTCGGTGCCAACTCTTCCTACACCATGGACCCAGTACTCCTCATCTCTGGATCCGTTTTCAGGACAAGCTTTTAGCCACTTTTTGGACTGACCTGACTCCCCCTCAGGAGTGTCTGTAATGTCCACCAGGAGTCTGTTTGAATTAGATGTAGTGCACCTGTTCGATCAGCTGCTGACAGACAGACGGATTACAAATTTTCCTAAAACCCATCCCACTCTGGGTTTTGGGTTCATTGTCCCCTTGACTCCCATGTATTCTCCTCCCTTGGACCCTTCAGTTCCGAGGCCCATAGCTCCGATGTCTTTGGGGGGAATCCTCTCCTCAGCGCTGAGAGTGACCTTCTCTGAGGCTCCGAGGCCGCTTTGGTTTTCGGTTCCTTCGGAACCATCCCTTCCTCAAGCTAATGCTTAGGGGGTGGAACCTCCGACTCCAGGTACGGTTCCAGTTGTTTTACTGGTTCTGTCTTCAGATCCAGGGCGACTCCCGCCCCGGTTTTGCTTGAGGTTCCATCCCCGGGATTGGGCCATGTGGAGCGGGGTGTGACACCGGTTCTGAGATTGTCTTCCTCGGTTCCGGGCTCCCATTCCTCTTCGGGCGGGCCTGCCTTCCAGGTGATGGAGTGGGTGCTTGCTTTGGAAATCACTCCTCCTACATCGGACTTTCCCCTTCCTCCTTCTGACCTGCAGCTATCACAGGCCACCTCCCCAGGACACTGAGAGCGCAAGCCTCAGGAACCCCCTGTCCAGGGTAACCTCCTTTCTGAGTCTTCTTCAGATGCTCCCACTGAAGAACCACCTCGGAAACAGACATGTAAGAAGAAGCACATGGACTCCCCGGAGGAGTCCCTCACTGATGATATGGACTACGATGATGGGGAAGGGTCCCCATGGTCAGCCCCTGATGATGTCTCCTTTAGAGACATCCTGGAAATGGTGACTGGAAACCCTCCAACCCTTCCTCAGAGCAATCTGTATTCCTGCAGGCCTTCTGCTCTCAGCCCTCTACTTCTTGGGTGACCCCCCCCCCGCCGATGAGTTAGTCCAGCTCATTGTGCAGTAGGTGGGGAATAACCCTGATACCGCTGAGGCCATTCCCCAGAGACCAGACAAGATACTTTCCCCTCCAGAGGAACACCCCCATTGGTCTAGAGGCTAACAAGTAGATGCTATGGTGGTGGCGGCTGCCACAAAAAAGGACCTTGTGGAGGAAAGTCCTACTGCCCATCCACCCAACAGAGAGTCCCGGGTGGTGGACAGATTAGGGAAGCGAGAGTTTGTTTCAGCGACCTTTGCTGTCAGGTCTCTGAATTCTTTGGCACAATTTATGAGGCTCCAAAGAGATCTCATCTCTGAACTCTCTGGAACCCTTGCGGGTCAAGTTTCTGAGGAGTCATGAGATAAAGGTGCTTCTCAGCTTACTACCCTAGAGTCAATTTCCAACTTGTCCATGAGGTTGCTGTCCCACGCAACTGAAGGGGTGGCTAGAGCTGCGAGTGCAGGTGTAGTTATTAGACACCACGCCAAACCTCAGCGATCTTTCTCCAGGAACTAGAGGAGTGGAAAGATATGGCACAAAAAATCTCAGGGTCCTTTCCGTAGTCTACGTGGTGAGGATTCCCCCAGAGGCAGAGGGGGTTCCAATAATGGAAGACGCCCCTTTAGCGGCAGGGGGGTCCCCAAAATCAGGACTCCAGGAATTCTTTCTCCAGATGACCTTATCAGCGCTCCTGAAGTGCTGCCCGATTGCTTTCCTGTGGAAGCAGTCGGGGCTCGTTTTTCTCTGCACCAAGCTGCCTGGCACTCTATTACAAACGATCAGTGGGTGCAGAAAATAATTTCCAGAGGTTATTACATTCCTCTAATCTCTTACCCAAGACCTCCAAAATGCCTTCCCGATGTTCCACCCAGTCAAAGGGAAGAAGCAGCTTCAGAAATAAAAAAGCTGTGTCAAAAGCGAGTCATCCTACAAGTCCCTCCAGACCAGTGCAGATCCAGTTTCTACTCAAGATTCTTTTTAGTGCCAAAAAAGACCAGGGACTGGAGACCCATTTTGGATCTTGGCCAACTAAACAAATTGGCAGTTCAGACCAAATTACGCATGGTCACGATATAATCCATTCTCCCATTTCTTCAGGAGGGTGTGTGGATGTGCTCAATAGATCAACGGGATGCATATTACTATATCAAAATGGACAAGCGCTCCAGGTGCCTTCTTCGCTTCCAGCTGGAAGCTAATCATTACCAATTCAGAGCCCTGCCATTCAGTCTCTTGACGGCCCCCAGAGTGTTCACGAAATGCCTAGCAGTGGTAACAGCTCATCTGAGACTACAGGGATTCCAGGTGTTTCTGTATCTAGGCAACTGGCTCCTCTCCAACCTCCACCAAGCACCTACTGATCATGGCCCTCCGCTACACTCTGGCACTGGCTGAGTTTCTAGGCATCACAATACACTGGGAGAAGTCCAACCTTCATCCTACCCAACAACTGGAATTCATAGGAGCAGTACTCTGTACTCATACAAGCCCAGTCTCTCTTCCTCTTCACAGACTTCAGAGATTAAAATTGCAAGTACAAGTGATACTCTGCTGAAGGAAAGTATCTGCAAGGGAAGTTCTACAGGCTCTGGGGTCTTATGGTGGCAGCCATCCCGATTGTTCCCCTGGCAAGATTGCATATGAGACTATTACAATGGCTCCTTTTGTCCCAGTGGATATCCAGTCTCCATCCTCTAAACTCACAGATCCTCATCATCAATTCCTGCAAACAAGATCTCCTCTGGTGAATGAGAATGGACGAAAATCTTTGGTGCCACCCCTTCCATCCTCCCCAACCCAATGCCACAGTGATCATGGACGCTTCCCTGATAGGGGGGGGGGCACTTTAAGGGAAAAACAGTCCAAGGCACGTGTCCAGCTTGGAGGTCAACTTGCATATCAACGTCCTGGAGTTAAGAGCGGTGCTGTTAGTGTTGCAGGCATTTCATCTGCTCCTTCCATCAGGAACAATTGCAATTCAGTCAGACAATATGTCTGTCGTCTGGGACATAAACAAACAGGGAGGGACCAAATCCTACCCCCTATGTCACGAGGCCATGAGAATTTGGCATTGAGCGATAGCTTCCAACCGCTTTCTTATTGCAATGCATATCCCGGGGAGCTCCAACGTGATTGCGGACAGGCTGAGCAGATGCAGCCTCCGTCCACACGAGTGGTCTCTCAACCCAAACGTAAAGGCAGAAATCTTCAGCCACTGGGGCCAGCCTTGCTGTGATTTTTTTGCTTCCCCCTCAAACAAAAAATGCAGCAGCTACTTTGCCCTCTTTCCCCCACATGGGGAATCACTGAGGGACACTTTGACTCACGATTTCTCTATGCTTATCCTCCGATACCTTTGATACCCCTATTTCTAAAGAAAGCAATCCGGTTGAGATGCAAAGTAATGTTCATTGCCCCCTTTCTGGCCTCGACAAGTGTGGTTTCCCTTCCTCTGACCTCACCTATTACAACCTCCTTGGATCCTGGACACTCGTCAGGACCTGATATCTCACCCACAAGGGCTGACTCCCCCAAATCTGTCCACTCTCAAGTTGACAGCTTGGTTTCTCCACTTCCGTTAGTCGCCAGGCAGGAAACCCTCTCCTCCCCTGTTTGCAATATTATTCTGGCCTCCCATAAACCATCCACCAGGAAACTCTACAGAGACAAGTGGGGCATCAGCTTCTACTAGTCGAGTACATTTAGCAGCTATTTCCAATTTCCACAACAGTTCGGATGGCATTCCTCTCATCTCCACCCGACTTTGTAAGTCCTTTCTCAAGGGAGTTTTCCATAGCAGACCTCCAATCAGGCAACCTGTAAAGACATGGAATCTCTTTCGGGTTCTACAGTCTCTCTCTCTCTACCCCCCCTTTGAGCCTGCTGCAATAAGTGATCTGAAATTCCTGTCATGAAAATCTTTGTTCTTGGTAGCAGTCACATCAGCCAGATGGATATTTGACTGCAAGCTGGGCACTGTCATCAATTCCCCTAGTGATGGACATCTCACCCAAACAAATGACTGGTGCCAGAACCATAGTCTCAAACTGAATCCCAAAAAATGCATCATCATCCCCTTTGGGGAGAGTGATGTCCCCACAAATTATCACATTAATAGCAAGGTCCTAAGCATGCAATTAGTCGTGAGGGACTTGGGCACCCATGTTGATAACAAACTGACTTTTGACCATCATATTGCCTCCGTTGTATGGAAAGCTTTCTACATGGCCCATCTCATTAGGAAGGATATCTTATCCAGGGACAAGGAGGTCATAACATCCCTGTATTTTTCCCTTATAGGACCCATTATTGAATACAATGCCTCTTTCAGCATGTACCTCACAAAGCACATGCAGCAGCTGGAGAGACCACAGAGGTTTCTCACCAGGAGAATCCAGGGCCGCAGACATCTACCCTACACAGATAGACTAAAAGCCCTGTTCCTCTACTCAGTTTCATACAAACTCCTCAGAGGTGACCTCTGTCTGGCATCCAAAGCAATATCAGACGCCGCCTTGATGGGACTGCTGTATATCCGCAAGTCAAGCTCCATTCCAGTAACCCACACGCATGACCTCAGCCTGGTCTGTGACATCAGTAGGACTTGTTGGCAGGATAGATTTGTGTCCCAGAGACTCTCCCTTCTGTGGAATAGACTCCCTCTCCACATCAAGCAGAGAACCTCATTAACCCTTTTTAAATGCAACCTGGATAACTGGATGGGAAAAGGAAAACACATCCCTGGGATTCCACCTGTGTCCCTCCTGGACAGAGGCATCGGATGCTGACTTGTCAGAACAAGGGCTAAATTCTTAGCTAGGCTTGTAAGGGCCTGAGGGTCAATAGCCTAGTAACTTCCTATGATCCTATGAGTTACAAGCCTTATGTATCAAGAGCCCATATCTAATCTTCCATAAGGACAGAGTATCCCTTCGTACTAACCCATCCTTTCTCCCCAAAGTGGTTTCTGACTTCTCTATTAACCAGTCCATTGAGCTCCCTTTGTTTTTCCCAAATGATTCCAACAAGGGAGAATACTGCTTACATTCATTGGATGTGCATAGACAACTACGTTTCTACTTGAACAACACTAAATCCTTCCGCAAGCCGGAGCAGCTTTTTATTTCCTTTTCTGGCCCAAGAATGGGATTTGTTGTATCAAAAGTTACTTTATCAAAATGGCTTAGAGATTGCATTACTTTTTCATACTCCCTTG
Source organism: Protopterus annectens (assembly GCF_019279795.1). Lineage (NCBI taxonomy): Eukaryota > Metazoa > Chordata > Ceratodontiformes > Protopteridae > Protopterus > Protopterus annectens. Next base: position 645,618,330 of record NC_056726.1, on the reverse strand, counting down.
CAAATGAATCTAAACCTGTTCAAATCAAAGCTCATTCAACTAGGGCCATCGCAACTTCGGTTGCCTTTCACTCCAGGGCTTCCATGGTTGACATTTGTGCAGCAGCCATTTGGGATAAACCCGATACCTTCATCAAACATTACAAATTGGATGTGGTCTCCAGGGGAAGAGCGGCCTTCAGCTCAATGGTTCTCAGTAATGTCCTTCCATAAGGGCCACCCAGATTCTCCAAGTAGCTTGGGATTCTGTCCCATCAGTGATGAATAGGAAGAAGATTAACAACTTTAGATAAAGAAGTTATGTCTTACCATAACATTCCATCTGAGTTGTTGATCTTCTTCCATTCATCACACCCTCCCACCGTCCCCCACCAAAGGCTCCTGGTGGATCTTCTGGGTCCTTGTGGTGTTTCAGGGTTTCTGCACAGAAATGGACTCTGTTTTCTGTTTTCTCCTATATGTTGCATGCAAACTCGATCTGAGGTAACTGGGAGAAGGGCATTGTGGGTAGCAGCTTAGCTCGAGAGTTTTTGTTGTATGTGAGCTTGGTATTAGGCCGACTCGGTTCCAAGGGCTTGGAACTGAACCCCTCAGTGATGACTGGAAGAAGATCAACAACTCAGATGGAACGTTATGGAAGACATAACTTCTTTTTCTTGGTAGCCATCATGTCTGCAAGAAGAGTCTCACAGCTGCAAGCACTGTGTATCAAGAGGCCCTTCATAAAGACAGAGTATCACTTCGGACAAATCCATCCTTTATTTCCAAAGTTGTTTATGAATTCTCCATTAACTAGACCATTGAGCTGCCAGTGTTCTTTCTGAGTTTTGCCAATAGAGGACAGTACTGCCTTCACTCTTTAGACGTACATAGACAATTGAGATTTTATCTAGACAGGACCAAACCTATCCGTAAATCTGAACAGCTTTTCATCGCCTTTTCTGGGCCCAGAATGGGAGAGGCTATTTCCAAGGTTACAATATCAAAATGGCTAAGGGACTGCATACGTTTCATCTATTCCCTCAGTAATGAACCTATGCCAAAAGTTAAAGCTCACTCCACTAGATCTATGGCAACATCTGTAGTTTTCCATTCCAGGGTTTCCATGGATGACATCTGCGCAGCAGCTACTTGGGCTAAGCCTCATACCTTTATCAATCATTCCAAATTAGACTTGGTCTCCAGAGGAAGAGCTGACGTCTGCTCAGTGGTACTCAGGAATGTTCTTCCATAAGGGCCACTCATGGACCTCAAGGTAGCTGGGGATTCTGTCCCATCAGTGATGAATGGAAAGAAGATGAACAACATCAGATAAAGAAGTTATGTTTTACCATAATGTTCCATCTGTGTTGTTCATCTTCTTTCGTTCATCACTTCCCACCCTCCTTCCCCCTTCAAAGGCTCCTGGGGATGCTTTGGGTCTAAGTGGTGCCCTAGGGTAGTTGCGCGGACGTGGCCTCGGCTTTACTTCCTTTTCTCAAGCAAACTCGATCTGAGGTAACAGGGAGAAGGGCATTCTGGGAAGAGACTTATCTCGAGAGTTTTTTTGGCTGGTGCGAGCTTGATAAAAGGCTGACTCGATTCCGAGGGCTCGGAACCGAACCCATCAGTGATGAATGAAAGAAGATGAACAACACAGATGCAACGTTATGGTAAGACATAACTTCTTTTTTTGGCAATGCAATGAGTTGGCAGATTTTAAACATTTCCTACAAAGTACTTTGTCAGAAATGTTGGGGTAGCAAATGGTTATAACTAAGCAAATTATTCTTTTGAGCTGGGTTGCAGAATCTGAACTGCTCAGGTATGGTGATGTCTTTTACTAAGTTTAATATTACTGGCTGCCAAAAAGTACTTACTCAAAAAGAGAATACAAAATCAAAATGATCTGTAAATGGAGTACTGAATATTATAAAGGAGATAAAAGAACTCTAGGTGAGATCAATAGAAAAAGTGAAGGAGCAAACTACATAGAAATAAGTAGAATTTGTGGAAACAATACATGCAGAAGGCTCAGGAGAAGGATGAGTGAATGATGGTTGAATGGTTTAAGGGAAGACAGGAGCTGCACAATTTATGTAATGCCAGATTGTATAATAATTGTTAAAAAGATAACATGTACATAATGCATGAAAATTAAAAATGCTTGTTACAGTTTATTTTATTGTATATATCTATGCCATTGTCTACAATGTATGACTTTAATAAAGGCGTTTAAAAAAACATTCCATTCTCACATCATTCACCATCGCCCTTCTCAGAGTTCAGCTGTCAAGACTTCTGCCACTTTTAATCCAATCTACTGGAAACTTTTACTGCTCATCTCACTGGTTTCACAAAACAACAGCATTTGCGAAATGCGCTCCAGTCTTTGCTAACTTAGTGTTATTGAATTGGGAAGTAAACTTCATTTTCCCCTCTTGATTTATGTCCAAGATTCTGTTATACAGCAGGAGTTTGGATGACATTTTGATTTTGTGGAAGGGGAATGAACAGGAGGCTATACAGTTTGTTGAATTTATGAACAACACTAACTCCTTTCTAAAGTTTACCAGTTTTTGACACCCCACAGAAACTAACTTCCTTGATACCTATCTGACAAAAGAAAGGGCACTTTAAACAGTAACATATATAGGAAGAAAACCTTTTCCAATTCAGTGTTACATTTTGACAGTTGTCACCCCTACCATCAAAAGAAGGGCGTCATTAAGGGCCAGATGGTTAGGTTGTCCAGGCTGGTGAGTGATAATGACACCTTCAAGGATGAGTTATATAAACTGATTGGAATGTTTATAAATAGAGGTTACCCCTTAAAACTAATTCTGAAAGTTAGACAAAGTACTGCAAAAAAAGAGACATTGCTTTTCAACCCATACTTCAATTTACAGGAGTGAATGAATCTAGTAAAGATGAAACCCAACAACATGGGTGCTTTGATTTTGAGATACAACCACCTGGCCCCACTTATACTAACCACCATCAGTAACTCTTGGCATTTGAGTCTTAACAACACCAGTAAAAGTATTTTGGGACACAAACCAAAGGTTTTCAGTAGGGGTAGAAATATTAAGAATATTTTGGAACACCCTGAATTGAACAAACAAAGGTCCATCATGTACAAGTATGGGACATGTAAATTTTGCAGATTTATTAACAATGGTCCCTATGTTTCTGTCCATGGATATGATCACACTTTAACTTGCCCAAGTAGGTGCAGTTGTAACACCACTATGTTAGTGTATGTAGCTACATGCACTAGCTGTAGAAGTTTTCATGTGGGCAAAACTATACGCAGATTAAGGGACAGAATAGCGGAACATGTTAGGGCAATTAAAACTAAAAATTTGTATAATGCCCTATATATTCACAGTACTAAATGTACCAATTTTAACAAATTTACTTTTTTTTTGTGACAGACAGGGTACTATCAAACGAAAGAGAGGGCGATTTAAAACTAAAAGTTGAGAATATGGAAATCAAATGGCAACTCAGGTTAAATGCCACATCCCCCCAGATCTAAATGACAGTATTGCAGTTCTACCAATTCTGAAGGAAAGAGCTTTGGTTATATAGGTAATATGATGTATTATATTATTAATCTTGTGTCACACATTTTATTGTCTGGATTTAATATGTTTTATATTACTTGTTTTATTGTGTGAAGAGGAAGCATATGTTATATTCAAAGTTTAACGTATTTATGCCTTTTTTAAATCAACTGAACATGATGTCATCTCATTTGATTGGCTAGTTCTGAGGACATTAACTGTTTAAGTTTGGATGCATTTATCCCATTTTAACTCTAAAGAAGACATTCTTTTATGGTGAAAGCACTTAGTTTATGGGATTCACTGACTATTATTGTACAGTATGTTGTGTCATTAAACTGGAGTTGTCCGCCCGTGTTTGGGCCGTTAAATTTCAGTAACTGGCTCGTAAGGGCAGTCCCTGGATGCCAGGAAAAAGAAATATAGAAGACCTGAAGGAAAATAATCTACAAAAGGTGATGAAAAAAAACACTGACTGGGAAAAGTACTGTAGCTGTTCAGCAAATAGCAGTGCAAGCTCCAGACAAAACTTCCAGTAACCTAAAGGAAAGTATAAGATAGCTGCACACAGACCTGACTAAAATAAATGAAACACTGATGGAGTTTATCAACTCAAACAATAAAAGGCTGAAAAAATGGAAGTAGTTTTAAGCAGATATTCAGATAAGGTGATAAAATTGCAAACATTAGAGGTCAAAATGAAGAAAAAGGCTGGCTGAACATAAGACTGCACAAGAAGAGATGTTTCAAAATATAATAAAATTAGAGAACAGAGCACATAGGAAAACCCTAAGATTTTCTGCTCTACCCAAGAAGCTAGAAAGAACAGACAGTATTCATTTTTTGAAAGCACAAATAAGCAACTGGACTTGTTAGCTGAAAAGGCAAATTGTGTGTATGCTCCAAATCTGGCTATGAGAAAACAACCTAGAACTTTAACAGTAAAGATGCGATCTTACCAGCAGACGTAATTGATTCAGACAAAACTGTGGCAGAAGGACAAAGTACTAAAAGTGGGACACAGCAGAGTATTTGAGGAGAACGATTACTCACTGTACACTAGGCAGAAGAGGAGTAAATTTATCCCATTATTCAGGGAATGATGAGAAGCAGGCATGAGATTCAAACTGCTGTACCTAGCTATCATCAAAAGGTATTTCCCTGGAGGGACAAAATCATTTTTGATGAAGTACATGCTAAGGTGGAAATACAAAAGTTTGTCCAAATAATTGAGCTGTGAAACAGAAAAAGATTCTACTTCTTGTTATTCTGGTAATGAAGACCACAGAGACTATGCCAGTGAAACATTTTCCAGTGTTTCAATGGAAAATGCTTGAGAGAGAGAAAAAAGCACAAGAATTGACCAGAAGGATGGACAGTATGTTGGAAATGGAGGGTTTGGGAGAAATAGATGAATACAAATACAAAAAGAAAATCTGGAAAGATTACACTTTCTTGGACTTTGTTAAACTTGTAGGGGACTCTAAAGCATATGCCTTACTTCATGTCATTAACGTTTGGAGAATAAAATCAGTAACTTGGAAACTGACAACTGTGGGCTTACAAAGCAATAATTACATCTGTGAAACATGGCGGAACAAGAAAATCTGGAAATATTGGATTTTTTTGGACTTTGTTAAACTTGTGGGGGACTCTAAAGCATATGCCCTACTTCATGCCATTATTGTTCGGAAAAAAAATCTCAGAAGAAGGGAAGAGGAGGGAGAAAGTTAACCATAAGTAAAACTTTTTTTTTCTTAACAGTGCTATTTAAATGGTACTTGATTTTTCTGCATGTTATAAAAAAGTTTTTTTTTTCAGTTATTTTTAAGTAATGGGATACTAATGTAAACAGGTACTCCTGTTTTTTTCTTCTTTGTTTCTTCCCCTTCTCTCTTTTTCCTTTTTCTGTTAAAAAATGTAGGTATTGCAATATAACAAAAATAAATAAATAAAATAAAATAAAAAATCTGGTTAAAAGAGCATGACAAAAGACAAATGTGTGCTTTTTCCCATTTGTGCATAGGGGAATGATTGGTTAAGGCCATTAGCTTAATCTTGTAACACGTTTTATGACAAAGCAAGTAAATGAAAAGAATACTGAATATTGTGAGGCTTTTTTCTAGTAAACAGTTTTGTGTCTGGTGTTGGGGGGGGCAGAAAAGAAAATATAAAAAAAGGAGGGTAGATTTTTAAAGAAGTATATGAAAATACTTGGCATGGAATACGTGAATTCAGTAGTAGGAGTCTGGAGTGAATTTACATATTATTCCCCAAGATACAAAAACTGGGCTAAGCTAGACAGAATTTACATTTCCCAGGAACAACTGCATTTAATTGAAGGTCTTGATCATGCGCCAATACTAACTAAAATAAAAACACAGGGTAATGAAATAAAAATGAGACACTGGTGCTTTGCCACCTATCTGTTGAAAAGAGAGGAATTTAAAGAATGGGTAGTGGAAATTATTCAAGAGCTATTAGAGAAGATAGAAATTTCTTCTGAAAATATAGCTAGGGAGTGAGATAAAACAGTGGAGATAGAAGAAAGGAAGATATGGTTTAGAAGTAACAAGAATTATTTAGAGGGACTGACAAATATTAACGTATTGCAAAACACAGGAATCTCACAGAACAAGAAGAGGAGCATCTACAGAATGCCAAACAGAAAATAAAGGATTACCTTGATAATATGCACAAGTTTAGAAAGATTGCTGTTAAGCAACTGATTTTTGATAACTCCTCCAGAGCACAAAAAACATTTAGCACAATGACTCAGGCAATAGAAAGGGCTATCATCAAGCTTAACAAACCTATAATAAGGAAGATAACAAGAGGTCCTGTAGAAGTATTAGAAGTATTTTGGAAATTCTATGAAAGTCTGTATAAAGCAGAGAAATGTAGAAATCAAGAAAAGGTACAAATGCAAAATTTTATGGAAAAATTAAATATGCCAAGGTTAGTGGTAGAGGAGACTCAATTACTAACAGTTAGAATTACTAACAGAAGGATATGAGATAAAAATGGTGATGTATAACCAATCTACAGGAAAGTCCCAGGAATAGATGGTATTCCAATGGAAGTTTGGAAGCTAGGAGGGAGAAACTGACAAAGATCTGGAAGGTTTTGTTTAACAGTATTTTAAGTGGAGAAGTACCAACATCCTGAAAGAAATAGTGGTAGATATAATATCTAATGAGGGTAAAGATCTATCAGATCCAGCTTCATACAGGCTCATTTCAATACTAAACCATGATTTTAAAAGGGTTTATGTCCATAATGCCTAACAGAATGGCAAAAGTGATGTCAAAATTGATAGATATGGATCAATGTGGTTTTGTGGAGGGAGGGGGAGGCAAACATTTGACCACATTAACCGAACTCTGATGATCCAGAGGAAAGCAGGAAGTAAGAAAATACCACTGTTTTTGGTGGATCTTCATGCAGAGAAAGTATTTGACAGAGTATGCTTGGACTTTATGAGCAGAACAATATAACCATTTGTATTCTCTGATAAAATTATAAGGTTGAATAGGAGGATATATGAGGGACTGGAAGTGAACATTGAAGTGGGTGGGGTCCTCTCTGATAATCTCTGCTTGAAGAGGAACGTGGCAGGGTTGTCTTCCCTCCCCTTTATTTGCATTATATTTAGAACTGTTGGCAAAGACAATAAGGGATTCAGAAATTCAAGGATATAATTGGTATAATAGTCAATAAAAGCTGGCGCTATTTGTAGATGACATTAATTTATCCCTGACAAAATCAGAAAGGGATATTAGAGTGTTGTGAAACATATTGAGACAGTTTCAAATCTTTTCAGGATGCAAATTTAATGAAGCTAAAACAAAGGTAATAGCATTAAACTATGTACCCACATATGAATTGGTTCAGCAATATCCATACTTATGAGGACATGATAAAATTAAGTGTTTAGGATTATGGATTAAAAATGAGTCCAGTGTGGCTGCTAAGGATATGTGGGAAGAGACTAAACAAAAGCTAATACACAAAGTGAGAAAATGGAAGCTCTGTTATATTGATAGACAGTATGATACAAGCAGTTAAAATGTTTTTAGTCCCTTTAATCTTATACACAGGTCAGGCATATTTTTATCAACCATAGGAGAGGTTATGGATAGCAATTAATAAACAGCTGAAGGATTTTATCTGGGAGGGGAAGATGGCAAAAGTCAAGTGATCTTATTTTTCCAATGGAAAAGGGCAAATTGAGATTACCATATTTGAAGAGGTGTTTCAGAACAACACAGATAAAGCTCCTATATACAGCACAAGCAGAAAAACTACAATTCACAGTGGAAAGACATTATGATGAAATGGGGGGAAGCTCAAGAAACAAGGACATACTGGAATTTTTGGATGCAGACCTTTAAGGAGAATAACAATAATCATAAAGAACATTACATTCATAAAGTAGCAGAAAGTATACTAAGAACTAAGCCAACACTGGAATGGAAAAAGGAGAATCTGCCAATGGGGATGACTGCAATTAGGGATACAGACAATAGGCAAGAGGGGGTTGGAATTTATTGAAGAAAACTGGCAAATGAACTGAGATCTTAAGAGCAAATAACTAGAGAGGGAAAGGTAATAGAATGAGAAAACACCAAGAGTTCATTTGGATTGCACGTTAGAGATTGACTTCCCTATCAATGATTGATATCACAGTATAGGCAAGGAGAAAGAAACAGGGGGTCCTAAATGAAAAACCTGCACTGGCAGAGTTTTTAGTAGAATCTAGAACAGAAGTTGCCATTAAGAAAGGAATAAGTAGTACACCATATAAAATATTACAGCAATAACCCATGCCTTGGTGTGGGTAATGCTGGATTTACCCATGGTTGGTGTGGTTTGGTCATGAAGGCGAAGCCCGAGTGGCCAAACAAAGACAACCGTGGGTAAATCCAGCATTACCCATGCCCCAAAGTGGGTTATTGCTATTATACAATGACATTATTTAAGAAAAAAAATACTTACTTTTCTTAAATAATGGCATTGTATAATGCCTCCTTGCTGCCCTTCCGCAGCTGTCTGGTAGTCTGCGGCAGTTCTGATGTACTGCGCATGCGTATGCTTACGCAGTACATCAGAGCTGTGGGTGCAAACAGTGGAGAAAGCAAGATCTCCGTTGCTTTTTACAAAGTGTTACCCATTTAACATAGCGAGACAGCTTTAAAAAAAGCAACGGAGAAAGGAAGATCTCCGTTACTTTTTTAAAAGCTGTCTCGCTATGTTAAACTGCTTTAACATAGCAAAACCGTGTCTAAACAGCAACGGAGATCTTGCATTCCCCGTTGCTGTAAAAAAAAAAACTTATACTAATGGAAAAAGTCCGGGCGAACGGACCTTTTTCCATTAGTATAAGTCTGATTTACAACGTGCACGCTGACCAATCAGCGTGCACGTTTTGGAATATTAATGTGGGGGTTGTTGTATATGCATGATAACTATAAGAATAAATCAGAGGAGGCTAGAAAGAATTGGCAAGAGAGATTAGATAAGCAAGTCACAAAGAAACAATTGGGGGGAGTATATGTATGTCTCCCAAACATGCAACAAAGTCTGGAAGATTTAGGGTGTTGGCTTGGAAGTATTTACATAGGTACTGTTATACTCCAAGAAGACTCCAAAGACTTTTACTCAGGTAGACAGCAAATATTGAAGGTGTGATGGGGAACAAAGAAGCAACTGGGAACATATTTTCTGGGAGTGTAATGAGTTGGCAGACTTTAAAGATTCCCTGCAGACTGCTCTATCGGACATGCTAGGTGTGCAAATTTGGAAATTATTTTTTTGAGCTATGATACAGAATCGGAACTGCCTAGACATAGTAAGACCTTGCTGAGTCTAATTATGATGGCTGCCAAAAAAGCAATTACTAGAAAATGGAAATCACATTCTAAACCAACTTTACTAGTAGCAGTGAAGATAGTAATAGATATAAAACTACTGGAATTGGGATCTTTAGAAAAGATTAGGTGTAAATTACATAGGAAAAAATGGGAAATGTGGTATCAATACGTGCAGAGGAGGAACTAGGTTTAAAAGAAGGCAGGAATTGAATGAGCTATGTAATGGCTGACTGACAATGACTGGATATATTATAAATAATTTATGATGTTTGCAGCTACAGTTGTGTCGGCATGTTTTGTAATGTATAATGTTTGCAACTGAGATTGTGCCGTTATGATTTATTTTCATTTATATAAGTGTAAGATTGCCTATGTCATACATGATAATTTAATAAAGATGATTCTTGTTTAAAAAAAAAAATCAGAGGGTGTGTGTGTGTATTAAAATGTCCTGCTGCAAGAATCTGGACACTAAAGACTCTGGTAAAGAGGTCAGCTCTTTGCTATATTGTCAGCTAGTTAGCCTTTTTTACTGTGAGGCAGTGGTTTTCTTGCTTAGGAGACTTGGTTATGAAGTGACATATTTTGCTGGAGAGTAACTGATGGGTTGTTGACGTCTTCTTGGACATAATCAGTGTTAGTTAATGGTAGTCCATTTTCTAACTGAGCAAAGAGTGTATCTTTTATGCTTCCCTTTGATAAAGGTTTTCAAAAAGTAAGCTAACTTGAAATTAAGATCATCTCTCATTGCTCCTATAGTATTAGACAGTGTTCTCCTGGAACTCCACAGAATTAATATTAAAGTTTTAAAAGTTCATAAGAAATTAGATACCTCTACAATAATACATGTTTACCTTACATTATCATCTCACATAAAGCTGAAAATTAAACGGGAATGATCAGAAATTACTCTTGGACAGCTCTCTACACAATCCATTAGTTAATAACTCTGCTTCAAACATAAAATGTTGTCTGTTCTGGATGACATGAGACCTGTATGAATAATATGCAAGTCAGCTCGTGTGCAATTAATTTTTTAATGAGTATCAACCATCACCATTATAGTTATAAGCTCATAAATCTACCAAGTCTGTGAACTGAATGACATATAGGACTCCCCAGTACTTCCCAAGGGGAAAGACAGGTGCTCCAGTCACCAACCTGATGGTAATCCTTTCTTGAAATACTATTTCCTTGGTGTAGGTGTTAATATTTCCAGTTTAGTTCATGGTTGTAGTGGGGGTGGGGTAAACTTTAACTAACCTAAGATACTTATAAATGATAATTCCTTTAGACATAAAATATCTAACTTCCCTGTCTTTCTTCTTCTCTACTATAGTGACAGAAAATATTTTCAAACAAAATGGCTACTCCCCTCACAGCTTACTCTGATGGAATAAAAGCAAACCTTTATTATATAAAATTTCCGAAGCTTTTGATGTCCTCTTCCTCTAAATGTATTTCTTATAAATATACTAGTGACTAACTTTCTAATGAAGGTGAATACCACACAGCACTTACAGAGCAAGAAAAAACATTAACATACCAGAAATTTTGTTTCAGCATAATTCAACTATCTACCAGCAGCTTCTACTGCTACCATGCACAGCTTCTTTTAAATTACAATAATGCATCTAGTTCAATGAACAGCTTCTCAGGATCCATCTTAAACCCATCCCTAACCATAATTAAATTCATGTTCTAGTCATTTTATGAGTGCTCCCTTGGAATAAACCTCTTAAAATGGCCATGCACCATCTTAGAGCAAGAGCAGCCCTTTATCTAACTGATACTAAATGTATGAAAGAATGTACATTTTAAGTAGAGGGAAGAAACAAGACTTCTCATTTTCTTGGGTCTCACCATTGTTCCAACCCAGGCATGTGTCCCCTCAAATTATCTATAGTATGATCCCAGTCATTCTCACTGCATGACATACACAATTATAGGTTCATAGGTTGGTGCTGGGCTATCTGCCCGAAGGCATATATTAGCCCAGCCACATTGTGATTTATTCACTGCCCCTTTAGTAGTTCCCTAGACCCTTATACTAGCATCTAGTACCCTTGGCCCCTACCTAGTAGTGCTGTTGGTGTGAACCCCGGTGTGAACTTTCTGTTACCCATCCACTCATCAAGGTTCCTCTTGAAGAGTGATAGTGAGGGGCTCTGTCTTATGTAGATCGGGACCCTGTTCCATAGTAAGGGAAGTCTCTGCGAAGGGAATCTATCCCTCCAGCATGTTCTATTCATTGTTGTGTTGAAGTTTATATCCCTAGAGCATGTAGCTCGAGTAGATTTGGTTTTGCTAAGATGGAGCATGTTCAACAATTCTGGGTTGGACATGGCTCTGTACGTTAGACAGAGATCACCTCTGAGAAAGCGGTACGCAACAGAGAACAGTCTTAGCTTTTTCAATCGTGCTGCATAGGGCAACTGTTTGAGGCCAGTAATCCTCTTGGTTAGGTACCTCTGTGGTCTCTCCAGCTGCTGGAGATGTCTAGCCAGGTACATTCCAATTGGTGCATTGTACTCAATAATGGGTCTGATGAGGGAAGAGTAGAGGGGCACCATTACATCCTTAGATCTTGATGCGAACCCTTTCATGATCAGATAGGTCACATAGAAGGATTTTCTAACCACTTTGGCAACATGGTTATCAAAGGAAAGCTGACTATCTACTTGGGTCCCTAGATCCCTTATTACTTCTTCAGATTTCAGGGGATTACCTCCTATGTTGTATGTTGTTGTATGTTGACTAAAGGAATGGTAAGGCCAATCAAAAACCAAATGAGTTTAGGTTAATTCAAGCACCAAAAGGGAAACTGGCTAGGCTTAAAATGGCCCGCAATTACAGCTAGCCTAGTACTTACCCATGAACTGGCTCTCACAGGTCTGGTTTTCCCATCCTCCCAACACAGTATGATAGTGAAGGAAAGAGAAACATAAGCTGGTTTTGTTTTACTAAGGTGGCCAAATTTTTCTCCAGCTAATGTGCTTCTAGGAGCTGAAGTTTGACAATGTGTGCATCAGGGTTAAAGCTCTTGCGGCATCGGCAGTTCCAATATTATGCTGGGACTTTAAACAGAAAATACTCCCGACAAGGGTGTTTTGCTGAGTAATTAGCTGCCACAAAAACCCTTGAAAATACAATGATTAGTATTTTCAACTGTAATCAGAACCATCAGCAAAGAAAGACTGGAAAGCACAGTACAATTTTTTCCCTTCTGTATACACATATGCATATTTGTCTGTGCAGATTTGCATGCATATATGCTAATCTGGCTCCTTGATGTCCATGCAAGTCATCAAGCCTCTATTGCTTACTGCCTGCACTCCCCATTTCTCTGCATTTGGGGATTTGGGGGCACCAGGTCTAGAAGACAAGAGTCACCAATCATGAGCCATTGTTCTGTAGGGACCCTAAAGATTTTTCTTTTGATCCTTATATTTCCCAATGGCCTGCAACAGCAGTGTAATGCCTGTTATACAGGGATCTCATATAGGTGTATTCATGTACAAACTTACTGTGCTAAGCTAGAGAATCAAAGCCTTCTTGGTAGGCTTACAGCACCATGTTCCACCTTTTGCAATGAACAGTATAGCTGCATTCTAACCCACAGGTGTTGATCCTGCTGCAAAAAGCGTACCAAACCCTCTCCTAGAGATGGACAAGCTGGCACTGGGCACTCCTCTCCACATCTGGCTCCTCCAGGTTGTCTAGGCCACAAGGATTTATCTCTCCATGCCACTGAACTGGCATAAATGAAGTACAGACTTAACACCACGCCCTATGTTTAAAAACCACAAAATATGAAATGTCCTGAGGAATTTAAGTGAGCTGTTGCATTGCTGGCAAAAATTAGGGGAGCCATCAAAGCAGTGTCCACATATGTTAGCGCTGTCAACATCCACAAAAAAGCACAGGATTAAAAAAAAAATACCCGTAGACAATTCATTAAAGGATTCCAATTAAATAAGGCATCTTGCAGTACTAACATAAGAAGAACTTGACCTTCCTAAAGTATGAACTAGTACTGAAAGTCATTCTACAACACTATTTAAGCATAAGGCATTCTCAGTCATTGTTCCCATTATCAGCATCATTCTGTGGCATTCAAAGAGGAGGACAGAATATTTTTCTTACTTTTTTTTTGGTTTGTAACAATTTCAGAAAAACAAAAGAAGACATGCTGCAATTTCACAGGCAGCTCCAAATCATATATTTAAGGGACAAGTGGTCAAAAAACTTTCTACCCCAACCCTTCTTCTAGGAACAAGCATTCCAGGACCTGATTAGGACATAGGAATGAGAGGAGGACTGAGAACACACAAATGAAAATGGGGAAAAAAAAGCCTGGGCAAGGATGTCTCTAAAATGTTTGCTTACTTGATTAGTAACCACGCCAGCTTCCAGACAAAAGCACTGGGTTGTGGGAAACAAAATTAATTTTCTGATTGGACCTTTCAATGAGTACGGCAATCTGTGTTTTCTGCTGAAATTAAACAGTCTGAAGTCCTTTTTTCATTTCAGATCTCTTTTTCTGTTAAGTTGTAGAGCAAAAGGTTTTAAAAAAAAACTACAGAATCACAAACTGAAATAAAGTGGAAGAGCTCTAGCTATAGCAAGCAGTTTAGTGCAGATCTAATCACTTTTCCAGCAGCCAGAATAGTAGTTAAATTCAGTGAGCACCATTTTTGCATTTATACCTAATTAGCCCAAAAATAAAATAAACAAGATAGTTTGCTTTAAAGAAAATAACAACAATCACATGGCTCTGATACAGAAAACCAGAATTTGGCATATAAGTGGCGCAGAAACCAAGACAAAGCCAGTAGTTTTACATTTTGTTTTCATAGATCTTAAAAAATCAGAAACTCCACTTAACTTATATCCTACAACTTACCAAAAGAGATGCATTCACTTATTTAGGTATGCATGTTTACTGGGTATGTACGACTAATGAATTGCTGCCCAATTTCAGCTAAGATTTGGTAAGACACATAAAAATACAAAAACAAGATGGACAACACAAATAAAAGACAGAAAAGGATGAGAAAAATTGTTCAAATATTTAACACAACAAAATAAAAATGCATCAATGATAAATAACAAAATGGTGTCACTGCAATTTGGTAAAATATTCCTTCATAACTTCCATAATGAACTGTGCAAACTGGTGTTAAATGTTGTTGTAGACCTACATATATTTTATTTTTTGACCCTAGTCATTAGTGTACCTTACATGACACAAATGCTAGTGCTAATGTCACTAAGTATGAAAATGCACTCTCAATGAATGGAATTTAAAGTGGGGAAGTTCTTATATATTATGGATTCCATACAACTGACATAAGAATCACCTCTATGCTACAGCCCGAAGAGGAATGAAAAGGATCCAGGAATGAGCATGCAGTTAACTCCAACTGGACCACTACCATCTTTTCAATAATCTGTCTTAAAAATGAAATATTAGAAACACATCTTTAAATACAACAGTGAAACAAGTCCAATTATGGATTTATGCAAGTGAAATCCAACAAAACCAATAATTTAATATAGAAGGGAAGCCCTGCTACAAACACCAGACTCACTTCAGCAGCAGCTATCTCAATATTCAAACATCAGAGGCACAAACTAACTGCACAGTGGCCATACAACATCCCTTGCATAAACAAGATGAAGCTCAGAAAGAAATGCCAACAATCCCACTCAAATATTCAGAAAAAAACATCATCCCTATATGAAAATGAGTGGTTGGTGAAGAATTTAGAATGTTCATCTCACATTTCTGTGGCTCAAGTTTCACCCACAAATAAAATATTTAGCTAAACAATGTGACCTCTGAGAAAATGCATCAGACTGAGCTCAAGGAAGCTTCTACTTAGAAACTTTTTTTTCCTGGTAACTTTTAAATGACAGTGCATGCATCTGATTTTCCAGGGACCACAGCACATCGCTAATGTTGAAGGTTTCAACACCAGACTGCCCACAATATCATACAGATCTGCAGGGACAGTACGCACCCTGTGACTCACTATGTTAGTGTAAGACAGAAAAACAGGAAACTTTTCATTTGTCAAGGATGTTCTGCATGTGTAACTCTCTGAGAACACACAAAAATTATAAAATGCCTTTTGTATCTCTAGTCTGGTTGTATTAGTCGTCTTACAGCAAAAGTTAACAATTTCTATAATTACTCAATTTTTACAACTAGCTGTAACTACTTCATTTTTACAACTAATAGCTAACTTTATCTAAGGAATATTATGGAAGCACATAACTCTAATTTTAAATCAAAAATAACATTAAGCTGTGATTAGAACACAGGACTGAGTCTGTAGGCTAAAAAGTTTGATCCTACCAGTAACATGAACTAGTTGTGTGATCAAAATGGAATCAGTGGTGAGTCTTCTGGCTTCTTCACTGAACAATTTAAAGCAGCCAAGCACATATATCTTGTATTTGGTACTACTCTGTAATAGCAGTCACTGTACAGCACCTA
This sequence comes from Protopterus annectens, assembly GCF_019279795.1. Taxonomy (NCBI): domain Eukaryota; kingdom Metazoa; phylum Chordata; order Ceratodontiformes; family Protopteridae; genus Protopterus; species Protopterus annectens. Next base: position 645,602,405 of record NC_056726.1, on the reverse strand, counting down.
CCTTATACTGATTAATCTTTATCCATTAAAACAACACACTTAATTGTCCTGCCTTCGGTAATCTTATCACAGAATTGTTCCTGGTGTCTAGGATGTGTAGTAATTAACTAACACAATTTAGAAGCTGCCACTATTGTATGCTCTCCTCTTTTGTTTGACTAACACAATTCTGATAGCGGTTACTCTAGCCAATGTGTCTCTACTTGCATTTATATATTTTATGTAACTAATTTTAGGTCCCTGATGAAATTCAGAGTATAACTTCATTAGATCTACCTCCTGCCGCAAGGCAAATAATCTGTTAACTAAGCAGATTTAAAAAAAAAAAAAAAAAACAGAGCATTTTTTACCAAATATAAAGAACACCTAATCAAGAAAAAACAAACAGAAAACTATACAACACAAACAAATGAAAGCAAATATAAATGATTAATGTATGCTATCTAACTAGTAAAAGAACAGTGTAAATAATTAATTTACGTCAGAGTGATTTCAACCACAAGAATAGTTATGTTTTCAGTGACCTTCATGTGAAATCAGTGATTTTTGTGCTTACATGTATATTATTATTAAGAGTAATGCTGCAAATGCAAGACAAAACCTTAAGTAAATTTACCATATTGGTAGATGTTCTAACAGATCACTGTTGCAATAGCCTAAGCTATTTAGGCTACATCCGTGCACAGGACATGACCACTGGCCAGCTTTCAAAGCTTTAAGGCATCTTCCATGCATCCAAACTGCCAGTGGCTCAATCAGAGCCATATAAAAAAGTTTGAACACCAAAAGCTTCACTGTTTTCTTGTTCCAAGAAGAAGGTTGCATCCCTGAAAGGAAAACGCTAGGAAAGGAACAAACAAAACACAATGTAACTATATACACAAGGGCATATGCATCCACACACTAGCAATACATCTAAAAGACTACGCAAGGGTTGAGAGGGTGGCTTAATGATTAAGGTGTTTGCCTTACAAACACAAGGTGCAGGGTTTGAGTCTCACAAGGCATAATTGGCTAGGCTTAAAATGGCTCACAAGGGTAGTTAGCTTAGTACTAATCTATGAACCTATGAACCAAGGGGTCTGGAGGGTAAGGACAGTGATCTATTAGAACAAGTGTCAGTGGTGCATTAAGTAGCATGCTTGCCTTTGGTGCAAAAGCCTGTGGGTTCTATTACCTCATCAGGTAGATGGATTGCTGATAACGTAGTGCAGTATAAGGGGGGTGTTATAGTAAGTTTACCAACACATTTGTGTATTGTACTATGTTCAACATTTAGATCACTATTGCAGTAGCCTAAGCTATTTGGGTAGACTACCATAGTTTAGGAATTAACTACAATAACTTGGGTGAAGCAATGAATTTAAGAATCCAGGAGTTCCTGGACTTGGAAAAGGAATCCAGTTTGCAATGTTTTGTGAAAGTATGTGCACAGGACTTCTAGATTCCACCCATTTCCAGAAAGCCACAGAAGAAGCCAACGCCATGGTAGAATTAGCACTGACCCTGACTGGAAATGGCCTGTTATGGACAACACAGCAGAAAGAAAGAAAAGGCATGGGGCAACCATCTGAGAATTGCCTGCTTTGTCAGTGGTTGTCCTTTATTTTCTTATCTTCATATGAGTAAAAAAGCAGTTTGGCTTTCCTTAAGGATTTAGTTTTGATCAAGTGGTATCTCAGCTGCCTGTGGGACATCCAGCGTATGCGATATTCTTTCGACTTTGTTTTTTTGTTCTGGAAAGAAGACAGGGAGATTAAATAGTGTGACTTAAGGTAAATTCTGAAACAGCTCTAGGCATAAAATAACCATTAGTTCTTAAAGAAACCCTGTCCTTATTGAAAATTGGGTAGGGTTGATTCACCTTAAGAGCTTGTAGCTCGGATGCTCTTCTCACAAAAGTCAGAGCAATGAGTAGCACAGTTTTCCTTGTTAACAGCCTCAAAGTCAGCACAATTAGCTGGTTCAAATGGAAGATGTGTTAGCTTTTCATGCACAAAATTAAAGATCGCAAGGAGCAGCCACCTGTTTACTAGGTGGACAGATGTGTAAAACTCCTTTCAAAAACTGCTTGACTTGAGGATGGCAAGAAAGGGGACAAGCAAATGTGGCCAAAACATGAACCTTGAAAAAGGAATAAAAGAGGGTGCAGGATAATAACTCACACAAATAATCTAGAACCAGAGACAACTAGGCCCAGAAAGGGTCCTGGTTGTCAGAGTAGCACCGGCTTGAAAATCTTTTCCACTTGCATAAATATGATTTTCTAGTAGCATTTTTGCCTCCATTAATACCTGTTGCAGCCCTCATAAAAAAGTACCTGTAAAGGTATAAAAAAACCTCTATCAGCCAGGCTGGCAATTGCAGTGTCTTTACTTTGGGATATATTAAACAACCTCTATATTGTGCGAGTAAATCTGATCTGTGGGGAAGCTTGTGGTAATTGCCTTTGGCCAATTTCAAAAGAAGGGAGAACCACTGTTGCCTGGGCAAAAAGACAGCAACATCACCATCTTTGGACAGTCTCTCAAAAATTTTAAGAGGACCCTGTGTATTACTGGAAAGGCATCCACAGACTTTCTCATCCATGTGAATGAAAAACATCTACATTCCTTACTTTTGTCTTGCAAGGAATCCCGGAGAAGAATTGCTTTAACAGTCTAGTTCTGTTTAAAGGAGTCAAGTAGATCTATTTGAGGTGTTCCCCTCAGCTGGATCATTTCCTGGAAGAACCCCAGGTGTAGTGTCCATTTGTGGGGATCTGTCTTGATCATGCTGAGCTTGTCTTGTCTGCTACAATGCTTTGCTTTGATGTGATGTATGAAGTCTGAAGATTCAAACTGAGCTGAATTGCTACCTCCCAGGCAATCACAGCACATCTGCAAAAGCGATATGATCTAGTACCCACTTCAGTGAGTATGTGTCACACCACTAATTTACTATCAGTGATAACTTGCAGAAGACCAGAGATGATTTATTGCCTTTAAAGAACTGATTACTGCCACTATATCTTTGACATTCATATGCTTTTGTCTGTCCTGAGAGTTCAACACACCTTGCACTTTTATCACTTTTGAAACCATTCTCCAAGCAAAGACAGAAGCATCTGTTGTGACAGACTGATAGTGCAGGGTAGATCTGGGTTGAGTTGCGTGATAACTGTCCAATCCATCAGAGTAACTCCCTTCTGAAACCTCCCAGAACTGCAATCGGAAAAGACAGAGGGTACTGATGTTGACTGCAGATTGATCTCAGGTAATGCTGAATTCTTTGCATGAGAAGTTTGGCTAAAGAAATCACAATAATTATGTAATCCATGATACCCAGAATCCTGAGAACTTCCTTGGCAAAAGCCTAAGATTGGCTGGAGAAATACAGCAAGACTTCCATGTACTGTTCTGCTTGGTCCAACGGAAGAAAAGCTCTTTCTTGGGATGAATCTAGAAGGCATCCCAGAAAAAATAGTGAATGGAAAGAAATATTATACGATTTCTGCAAGTTCAGTTAAAACACCAAACAGAGGAGGAGTTTCATGACCCACATTACAAAATCCTAATAACTGGAAAAAGTGTCTGCAAATATTTATTTCTTGATTGATATTTGGTTTTCGGGAAAGTCTGACTACGCAGGAGCACATTTTCAGTGGAAGCCCAGGGAGAAAACCTCCAACGTATTACAAAACATTGTAAGAACAATAATTTTACAGTCTTTAAAATAATACAAAAAACAGTTTAAATAATTATATCAAATTAGACATGATGTACCTACCATAATGTTCCATGTTAGTTGTCCTTCATTTCGCCTTCCTTCTTGCTGGATGGGTTTGGAGCTGATCCTCAGCTCTGACTCGGCCACTTACTATAGCTCGAGAGCTCTTTACTGGCTCGAGGCTACCCCTTATCCCAGAATGCCCAGCGCCAGCTACCCAGATCTTGTTTGAGATAGCTCACACTAGACATAATTATAGAAGATAATCCATTAATAAACCTGGATATAGAGTTAATTGTCATGGCTTGGTTGAGAAGCAACTAATAACAAAACAAATTAGCCAGTGAAACCATTGAGAAACTCCTCTCAATCCTCAAGGAAGAGGGAAGGAGGGAGGGATGCAAGAAGGAAGGTGAGATGAAGGACTACTAACATGGAATGTTATGGTAGGTACAAAACTTCTTTATGTTAAGTTGTCCAATCTCGCCTTCATTCTTGCTAGATGGGACAGCATCCCTAGCACCTCAATCCTGGGTGGCTCATTGGAACAGACTCTTCAGAACCATGGAACAAAAGGAAGCTCTGCCCCGGGAGACCAGATCTACTTTGTAATGAGAAATGAATGTATGAGGATCTGCCCAAGTAGCTGCTGCACAAATTTAATCTATGGGCAATCTAGACTGAAATGCTACCGAAGTAGTTACTGACCTGGTTGAATGACCTTTGGGTTTTGTTGGAAGATCTTTTTGTCACAAGTGGTAGGTATGGACGATGGTGTCCGATGACCATTTTGACAATGTTACTTTAGAAACTGGAAGGCCTTGTTTGTTGTTAGCAAATGAAAGGAACAACTGATCTGATTTTCTCATTTCTTTAGTTCTATGGAGATAGAAACGCAGTTGTCTATGCGCATCCAGTTGGTGTAATTGTATTCTGCCTTGTTGGAATGATTAGGGAAAAAAACAGGGAGTTCAATGGATTGATTCAAATTGTGGTCCAAACAAACTTTAGGTAGAAAAGATGGATTAGTTCTCAAAGAAACCCTATATTTGTGAAAAACTAGGTATGGAGGGTGAACACATAGTGCATGAAGTTCTGAAACATGTCTGGCAGAAGTAATAGCAATTAAGAAAAGAGTTTTCCAAGAGAGAAACTTCATGGAACATGATGCTGCTGGTTCAAAGGGTGGCAGTATCAAGGAGGCAAGAACCAAATTGAGATCCCAAGGTGGAAGTGGCTCTTTCACTGGGGGTCTAAGTAGAGATGTACCACTCATAAAGGCCTTACAGAGTTTGTGAGACATTATGTTGGAGTTAGAAACTCCGACATGAAAATTTGAAATGGCAGATAGTTGTAATCTGATGGTAGCAGCAGCTGCACCAGATTGAAACAGTTCTGCTAGGAAATCCAAAATCTCATGTACAGAAGCTGTAAAAGGATCTAAATTTCTGGAATCTGCCCAGTAAGAGAATCTTTTCCATTTGCTAGCATAGACTTTCCTTGTATTTGCCTTATGGGAGGAAACAATAATCTCATGCACTGCTGGGGAAATAATGGGGAGACTGGCTAGGACTGGAAGTGGAGTAACTAAGTTGTGAGCTTGAGAGATTGGAGGGATTGGGGTAGCCCACCTGACTGATGAATCAAGAGGTCCGGTACTGGGTTCAGAATCCAAGGCTGAGCTAGAAGGTGAGGGTGAAAGAATGGAAACCAAATCTGTTGAGGCCAATAGGAGGCAATGAGGATCATTTTGCAACCCAATGATTTTGCTTTCTGAATGACTGTTGGAATTATGGGGAAGTTGGGAAATGCATAAAGGAGTCCCTGAGGCCAATCGTGGACTAGACTTGTCCCTGGTTGTCTGACCCGGAGGCGGGACAAGGGGAAGTAGCTGCTGCATTTGTTGTTGAGGGGAGAGGCAAAGAGATCGCAGCAAGGCTGGCCCCATTTGTGGAAAATAAGGTCCACAATTTCCTGTTTCAGAGACCGCTCATGAGGCATGAGGATAGGCCTGCTGAGTCTGCCCGCTATTACGTTGGATGTCCCAGGGATATGCATTGCTATCAGAAAACGTTGGGAGGAAATCACCCATTGCCACAGTCTGAGGGCCTCTCGGCACAAGGGGTAAGACCTGGTTCTGCCCTGTTTGTTGATGTACCAAATCACTGACATATTGTCCGTCTGTATTGCAATAGTCCTGGCAGGGAGAGAGTCTTGAAGAGCTTGCAATGCTAGAAGCACTGCTCTCATCTCCACGACGCTGATGTGCAAGTGGTACTCATGAGGTTGCCAAGTGCCTTGGACTGTCGTCCCTAGATAATGCCCCCCCCACCCTATCAGGGAAGCGTCCATGGTCACTGTGGCAACCGGATAAGGTACCATGAAAGGTCTGCCATGGGAAACTAGTAGGGAGACCATCCACCAGGAAAGGTGTCTTTTGCACGATTCCGTAATTAGCATCATGTGAGACATGGGTAATTCCTGGAAGGACCATTGTGTGAAAAGAAGCCACTGAAGGATTCTCATGTGAAAGCGTGCTAAGGGGACTAGAAGAATGGCTGCTGTCATGGACCCTAGAACTTGAAGAACATATTTGACTTGAATTCTTTTGCTCCTCAGGAGAGGTGACACCCGTTTGTGAATAATGGAAACTCTTTCCTGAGGCAATTTTACAATCTTTTTTTTTGTGTTTAGCTTTGCTCTTATGTATGTAATAGATTGACAGGGCAACAAGGTAGATTTTTCGAACTTTATTGTGATGCCTAGTTGAGCACAGGATGTGATGGTGTAATTTTGTGTCTTTATAAGTTGTTGCCTGGTGGTAGCAGTGAGGAGCCAGTCGTCCAGATAAAGAAACACCCAGAATCCTTGACGTCTCAGGTGAGCCGTGACTACTGCCATGCATTTGGTGAACACCCTGGGGGCTGTGGTGAGACCAAAGGGCAGAGCTCTGAATTAGTAATGACTGCCCTCTAGCCGGAAGAGTAGAAATCTCCTGGACTGTCTGTCCATTTTTATATGATAGTACGTGTCTTGAAGATCTATGGAGCACATCCAATTGTCCTGACCCAAAAAGGGGAGAATGGACTGCAGTGTTACCATCCAGAACTTTTTTTTTTGTACAGACTTGTTTAACCTGCTGAGATCCAGAATTGGTCTCCAGCCCCCTGTCTTTTTGGGCACTAAAAAGAATCTTGAGTAAGTTCCGGATCCCACCTGGTCTGCGGGGACTTCTTGGATGGCTCTTTTTTCTAGCAGTCTTGAAACTTCTGTGACTGCCTGATCCCTTAGATTGGGTGGAACATCTGGGATGGATTTTTTTTAAACAAAAGGGGGTTGATGAAAGGGAATCTTGTAACCTCCAAATATAATGGTTAGTACCCATTTGTCTTTTGTAATATTTTGCCAGGCGGTTGGGTACAATGAAAGCCTTCCCCCGGCTGCCTCCAGAGTTGAGCAGTCATGCATCCCTTCAGAGATGTTGACAGGGTTTGGAAGAGAACGTATGTCTGTTACCCTAATTTTGTAGACCCCCTCTGCCACAAGGACGGTGTCTGCCATTGTTATTGTTTCCCCCTCTGCCCCTGGGGGAAAATTTATCACGTGCATCAGGCAAGGGTCTCTGGGATTTTCAAAACCACATCTTTCCACCCTTCTGACCTTTTGGGTATGGTCTGGTAGGAGTGGAAAAATGTACTCAGACATCAGAGAGCGTCTTACCTTCCTGCTGGCACCTGGTAAGCGTGTCTTTCACCTGAGGCCCAAAGAGAGATGAGCCATCAAAGGGGGTATTGGTGAAGGATGCTCTGAAATGTTTCGCAAACTGACACAGCCGCAGCCAAGAATGCCTCCTAAGAGCTACTCCTGTTCCCGCAGCTCTACTCGCTTCATCGGCTGCATATGAAATAAGCCTCATGATGGAGATGACTACTGAATTAAGAGTCGCAAGCTGGGTAGCAAACTTGGCTGAAGCTCACTCAGCTGTAGGATCTTGTAGGGTATCTCCAAGCTCTTTTAGGAGATCCCTCTGAAGCCTAGTAAAATGTAAAGATAATTCAGGGATCTAAGGGAGAAGGTCGCTGATGAAAACATTTGCTTCCCATATCTGTCCATCATACGAGAGTCTTTATTCGGTGGATGGACAGATGAGGAGGTTTCAGCTAACTCTCTCTATGTGGCTGCTGCTACCACCATGGCATCAACTGGGACACCTTTAGTTAAAAACTGTTTTTCTTGGGGAGCTGTGATGAATTTATTGTGTCTCTTCGGGACAGGTTCCATGGAATCTGGGGCTGACCAAGCCTTCTGAGACACTACAAACACGAGTGGATCAAAAGGCGGAGACACCCAGGAGGTGGAAGGTCGGGAACCAAATGCATCCAGATATACAGACTGGTCCTCGAAGGGGGCTAGGGAAGTCCAGCTATGCCTCTACCTAAGAATCTCAAGGAAGTCCGAAAAGGAAACATCTTCAGAGGGGGACCTTAGGGACCCCACCAATTCATCCAGGTCTGTATCTGAAGTAACAGACTCAGGGGAGTCTAGGTGCTTCCTCTTGCACTTTTTCTTCCATGGAGCCTGCTCAGAATGCTTTGGGGAGGCTTCAGAAGAAGAGGGTTCACCCAATGGGGTGTCCTGGGGCATACGTTCCCTATGCTTTGGGGCTGGAGGAGGAACAGAGGTTGTCACAGGCACCGAGGGGAATGGAGCTGATGGAACCGATAGTGGAGCCGTCTGTGGGGACAGCACTCTCCGCATGACCTTGAAGGCATCACGGTCTCGACACAAGGAGGGCTCCAGCTCCAAAGAGACAGGAATACCACCCTGTGCCAAGGGCGACGGCTCAGAGGCCAATGTGGGAGCCGAGCTCAACTGAGCTGATGCTCCGAGAGGGAGAGCGGGGTCGGACAAGGGTCCGATGCCACTTCCCCCCTTGGAGCCGAAGAGAGCTTCGGCACCCAGATACTTCGATGGGAGGAAGAATCGACGTAATCAGAGCCAATGATGGAGCCAATGAGGATTTCATCGGAGCCGAAGGAACCACTACTGGAGCGTCCATGGACTCCGGCTCTGAACTAAGTATAGTCGGAGGAGGAATTGAAATCGAAGCAGATGGAGCTGAAGCCTGTTGAGGTGGGCTCGAAAGCATTTTAGCAAGGGGCTGTGACTTAAGCAACCTACTGACCACTCTCTCCACATCCTGATCCGATACCCTCGAGGATCGAGAGGAGTGGGAAGATGAGCGATGACTGGACTTGAAGTAATGGTGATTGTGGCACCGAGCAAATCGGCTCCAAAGAAGGAGCCCTAGCTCTTTTCTGGCTCCAAGACGGCTCCGAAGTAACAGTTTGAGCTGACGGAGGGGTAATCTTGTCGGTGCCAGCCAGCATCGACACTGGTTTGTCAAGCTCACAGGTCGGTTCTTAACATGGAGCCAATGGCTTGACTGGCTTCAAAGGTTTCACTGGCTGAGATGCTTTAGCTGGAGAATCCTATTTTAATAATCCATGGAGGATAAGCTTGTTTTTCCGCTCCTGCAGGACCCTTGGACTAAAGGCATGACAAACAGCACAAGAGTCCTGCAGGTGCAGAGCCCCCAAGCAATAAACACAACTAGTGTGCCCATCTGTCACAGACATCTTCTGACAGCATGAGTCACACTTTTTGAACCCTGAGGTTTTAACTTCCTTGGACTTACTAAGAAAAAAAAAAGAAAGTACCAAACAAACAGACACACTACAAAAATAAAAATTATATTGATAAAAACCTTAAAAGGAGAGCCTCTAACTTAAACAAGTTCAAGTAAACAAACAGAAGGTCTAGCGACTAAGGGGCGATGGCCAACACAGCACAAAAAGCACAGCAAAGGACGAGATAAGGGGTTTAGGACTAAATAACTTACAAACTTCTATAAAATAGTAAAGAAAATACTACTTTTCAAGTAAATTATTGAATTTTTAAGAAGAGAAAAAAAGTTATACTAAGCCTGAGCCAGTAGTGACGCAACCTCATAGCTGAAGCGACAAACGAGATCTGGGTAGCTGGCGCTGGGCATTCTGAGATAAGTGTAGCCTCGAGCCAGAACAGAGCTCTCGAGCTATAGTAAGTGGCCGAGGATCAGCTCCGAACCCATCCAGCAAGAACAAAGGTGAGATTGGACAACTTAACATCATTGGTTAAGAATAGATACAAGTTACATGACAATGACTTAACAGTTAGAGAAATTTTAGCCAGTTTATAGAGAAATTAAACTTAAGTTTCCTCAATACAAACTGCAATATGAAGTGAAAGAAAAACAGGCTTATGGTGTATTTAGAGAGAAAGCCATGGAAGAGAAACTGATACAAGTAAGGAAGTGAGAGTAAGGAGATGTAAGGTATGAATACGTACTTGTTCACATTTAGGGATATAGATTATTCTGGTGTTGAGCAAGAACAGAGCCAGCTTCTGGCTAGGAAGTCTTTCGGAATGGTTTTGAACGATGGGAGGAAGGGTACTGACCTGATGGATCGAGACAAAGATTTCCAGGACTTAGCAGCATGGTATGAGAGCAGAAAATCCCCAGCAGATATGATAGGTTTGTGGACAGACAGGAGTTTTTAGTCACTGGATCGTAATGACTGACTGGGAACATAGTCATGTAGAATGTTATTTAGAGCTGGACAAGCAGATGGATTCTGGATAACTTATAGGTGGTAAGAAGTGTGTATAATTTAGGTGTTTCAGTGCTATACAATGGTGGGTTCTGAAAGGGGTATTTGCTGCAAATTTTGCAACTTTGTTATAGCATTGTTCACGTTTTGACTTTTGTAATGCTTGAAGGTTACCCTTCAACTATAAGCAGGGGGGCAAGTCCCCCTGCACCCCATAGCCTCCCACACCTCCTGCTACTTAAATATATCAACTCCGATACTGCACTTCACTACACTAAATGCAATCTTGGAGTTGATATATTTAAGTAACGGGGGTGTGAGTGGCTCAGCCCCCCCCCCCCACAAGGGAGGTGCAGGGGGGCTTGCCCCACCTGCTTATACTTGGAGAAGAGTAATATGCTTTGTTTTTTATTTGTTTCTGTATGTACTTGTGCTGGAATATAGTAAGTGTTGGTATCTTGTGTGTTTCCAGTATTATGAGTTTTCAGTATTTTGAACTTTCAAGATTTTAGTCTAAGGATTTTGGGCTTTCAGGATTTAGAAGTGAACCCATATATATATATATATATATATATATATATATATATATATATATATATATATATATATACACACATACATACATACATACACACACACATACATTTATTAGATATAGACCTATATAAATTTAGCACTCTCACAAACGGATTGAGGTAGTGCACTACAAGATTCTTTTTGGAAGCATCTATTCTCAGGACCAGGAAAAATCTAGGAAAACTATGTAAAAGTTTTCCAGTGTAATCTGAAGCCTTCCTGAACCATTCACCCTTGCCCTGCAAAATGTTAGATAGGGCTAGACAAAACTCCTGAACCCAAGCAAGATCAAAAAGAAGGATTAACATCTTCAGAAAACTTCTAATACCTCAACCCAGGCCAAATATCTCATTATAAAAGATGTAGCAGTAGCCCTGGAGACTGACTCTTGAGAAAAGGTAGTAGTAAAAGAATTCAGAAAGTACCACTTTCTCTAGGTATTGTGGCAGAGGAAATTCTCAGGTAGTCAACCCTAGGACACATGCATTTAAAGAGAAAGGAGGGTTGGCATAATGGGTTAAGGTCTGTACCTAACAGATACAAGGTAGTGTGTTTAATTCTAAACTCTGGTTATTGCCTAGGCTTGTAATAGTCTGCAGACTGATAGCCTGATATTTGCCTATGAACCTATAAGGGTTTGGTAGTTCGAAAATGTAAAAAATGACAGATAAATATGCTACCACAGATGTCAAAGACTTTGCCATCCTAAAATAAGGAGTAGGGTTTGCAAAGATTAGTAACTTGTTATCATCTGGGGAATCAGACCTGGAAGGTAAAGGGGAAAATTTGAGGTACTATGGAACTTTATAAGGTCTGTTTGCCTTAACGGGGTCTAAGCTTGACTATGGTGGGGGCAGCACTGCAAGTATCCTTTAAGGCTGTCAATTCTTAAAGGTAGTAGAGAATGGCATATTTGCCAACCAAAACATTCTTCTACGTGAAGAAAGAAAGGTCACTGTTTGCACCACAAAAAAATTATTCTGCTAGGACACAGTCGCAATATGAGAGAATTCCCCCCAAGTATGGAACATGTACCTAGAGACCCACATAAATAAAACCTGTAATGCACCCTTAAAAGTAAAAACTTGAGTATTAACAAATATTTATTTTAATTATCATGTGGGTTAGTCCACTAGATGATATTTATACTACTAGAGGAAATCTGGCCAGGACATTTGAAACTTGTTCTACTCATTTCGTTAAATGCCATGGGATCTTTTGCATCCAGCTGAGCTACCACCAACTTAAGCAGATGGGACTTTGGTTTAATGTCTTATCTGAAGGAAAACACACTCAGGAGTACAGCACCCACTTATGCCGCACTGTAGTGTCAGCAATCCATCTACCTTATGTGGGAATAGAACCCACACCCTTCTGCACCAAGGGCAGTTGTGTTACTTGTTGCATCTCTGACAATGCAATAGAACTCTGTGTAAACATTTATTTCTTTTTCTAGGAAAAATCCTACAAGGAGACTAACTAATGGATAGCTCTTCTATCTGGGAAACAAGCCTCTAAACTAGGTTACACCAGGAAGAACCTCCTGGAGAACTCTTAAACCCAAAGAAAAGTGGTTCTCCCATGCTCAGGATGGACACTGGTACAGCCGTACAGGACATGGCTGACCTTTGTTCCACAGCGGTGGTAAGAGCTATACCAGGGGGATATGGGGAAACCAGTGAGGCTTCCAAGGAATCATTGGTGCCCACTGCAGAATCACCCACCAATGAGCAAGTCTGTGGAAATGAATGGGATCCCAGGAAAGTTTTTTCTTTTAAGATGTAGTAGTAGTAGTAGTAGGAGGAGGAGGAACAACAGGACTGGTACAGGAATCCATGTTCCAGGTGAGAGATAGAGCCTGTTAACTAGTAGGAGTTGCTGGAAACTGTCAGTCAAAGGTAAGTGTCTATTCAAGTATAGACAAGCACTAGATACACATACTTTGCCCCATAACAGATACACAATTAGCAAACAGTACACTTTAATTCCTTTACAATAGAGGAACATCTTTCTTAGAAAGTGTAACTACAGAAAAGCACAGCATGTAAGTTGTCACAAAGTGTAGGCAAGCACCACACACACACACACACACACACACACACACACACACACACACACACACACACACACACACACTCCCTTACCCTGCCCAATGACAACAATCCAAAAAGATAAAAATATCGTTATAGAAGTACTATACACTTTAGACCACACAAAATATACAAACTGCTTTGTGTAGAAATGTGTAAATATGGACAGAAAGATGTCATGAACTGTACACAAGCACTACACATAAAAGTAACAAAAAACTTCACAAACTGTTTTAAGTACAGCAGGTACCAAAAATGTACACTACACCCAAGAAATTGTCCAATGTCACTAATTAACAATCATTAGTATAAAGTGAATGTTTGTTAAAACAGAAATGCATTAAAAAGCCAGTCTTCTTCTATAGACTGATAACCATATTGTCAAAAAAAAAAATATATATAAAATATATATTTTTTTTTTTTAGTGTGAAAGGGTTCCCAACAGGGCCCTACCTTGCCTGGAAAGGAGGACTGGAGCTGACTATTGATCCTGTGAAGCCCACAGGGCACTCTTGAGGACTGATGGAAAGTACTGACTTAATTTTGTAATCAGGCTGTTGTTTTCTCCCACCAAAGCTCAAGCAACAGCAGCCTGGGCTGAGTGTGGGGAGGAGACATAGACTTTTAAAGACTGGATGGATGTTATATCCTTGGACTGAATATAACCCATATAAGCTTAGGCTACTACTGCAGCAATATTGATAAACATCACTGAGTTGCAAAGCCTAATTGCAAATCTTTATTAACTCTCTGTAAACCTGAAAAAATCCCCTCCCCACTTGCTTATATGCAACATCACTTCAGTATTATTAATGTTGATCTTCAGATGACCTGGGTGAAAACTGTTATGGAAGGCTGTTCAAGCACTACAGTGTTACTGACTACCTTCATATATTCCACACTGATGTGAGGCAATTCCACATGATATCATCATCATCATTTTACCTTAGTCTGAGAAACTGTTGAACTGGATTCATAAGGATAATCCAAAGGGTCTGTATTCAGAATCTGCTCTATGGGTGGTGGGCATGACAATATTCTTTTGGATAAGATTCCCATGCCAGTATACCACAGGAATTCCTCCTCCCCTGTTCTAAGGACCAGGAAAATACAGTCATGTAAGTATACGTTCCATAACAATAGATGTTTTAATGATCATTGCTGCAGTAGCCTAAGCTAACTGGGTTATAGCAAAAGACATAACAGCTGGTCAGCTTCCAAAGCTTCAGGGCACCTTTCACACACCCAAACTGTTAGTCAACATGAGCTGAGCAGACTAAAAGACAGGTTTGGGTGCCAAGCACTTCAGAACTTTCATATCAACTTAGAAAGGAAGGTTAAGCTTCTGTGTTCATCAGTACTAATCACTGTCCACAACCTGACAAAAAACACACCAAAAAACAAGGGAGATAGTGGGGAGGGACTAGCTACTGCACAAGTGATGATTCAAACATCTACTGTTATCGTAAGTCTACTTACACAACTGTACTACATTCATCAGTACTGATCACTGACGTTATATGGACAGATTATCATATTTTAGAACAATTGGGAGGAGTAAAGGGAAGCAGAAGGGTCCAGAAACCCCTGGAAAATGGTCCTTGCAAGAAGGAATCTAGCGTGTAGTGCTTTGTAAAGGTATGTACAGAGGACTAAGTTGCTGTTTCTGGAACATTTCTAGAGCCCAACCCTTTCCAAAAAACATTGATGAAGCCAAGGCCCTGGAAGAGTGTGCCTTGATCCCGCACAGGTTCATAGGTAGGTACTAGGCTATTGGCCCTAGGGCCTTATATAAGCCTAGCCAAAAAGGTACCCTGGCTTTCATCACCCAAGAAAATTATTTTCCTGTGCCCCTGTCGAGCAGAGCCACAGAGGTGATCCCTGGGGTGTATTTTCTATTTCCCATCCAATCAAGATTTTTCTTGAAGAGTGCTAATGAGGAGCTTTGTTTGATATAGATAGGTAATTTGTTCCAGAGTATGATATCTGGGACAAGAATAGTTCTGCCATGGTGGGAATAACAGAAGGTAACAGCCTGTGACAACCACTTGGAAACAACCTGCTTTGACATAGGTTGTCCCTTTTTAAACTTCAGAAGAAATGAACAACTGATCAAAAGTTCTGAAAGAGCTTGTTCTCTGTCAAAACAGTACCTGAGCTGTCCATGGACATCCAAGGTATGAAGCATCCTTTCTCTCTTATTTTTAGGTTCAGGGAATAACACAGGGAGATGGATAGTTTGACTTGAAGTAAACTTATACACCACTTTAGGCATAAAAGAAGGATTCATTTTCAAAGAAATCCTGTCTATCTGGAAAATGAGATAAGGCTGACCCACCATAAGAACTTTCACCTCAGATACTCTTCTTGCAGAGGTCAGAACAATCAGTACAACTGTTTTCCATGTTAAGAACTTCAATCAGCTACATAAGCTGGTTCAAATGGTGCAAGTGTTAAGCTTTTCTAACACAAACTTAAATCCCAAGGAAGAGCCACCAGTTTTCTTGGTGGTCTCTTATGCAATAGCCCTTTCAAGAATATTTTGACATGAGAATGCCTTGAAAGAGGGGGATACATCGGCACACATGCTGAAATAGCCGACAAATGTACCTTGATAAGTGAATAAGACAGGCCATAGGAAATAATCCAAAACAGATATTGTAAAACCAGAGAAACACTAGCTCTGAATAGTGGTTATGTTGCTGATATCAGCTAGAAAACCTTTTCAATTTGCTTATCTGTGCTTTTCTAAAAGCAGGCGCTCTTGCCTCCAATAGTATCTACTGCACATCCTCAGTAAATAGGTGCTTAAAAGGTATTAAGACCCTATCATTCAGTCAGATAAAGTTGTTTGGAGTCAGGATGTATCAAACAACCCTGTTCTTGTGTGAGTAGATCCAGTCTGTGAGGAAGCTTGTGGTAATTTTTCCTGGCGGATTCCAAAAGAAGGGAGAACCACTGTTTCTTGGGCCAGAATGGACTCACCAAAATGACCTTGGGGGATTCTTCTGAATCTTCATATGTAACCTGGATATCAGTAGAAAGGATATAAAAGTATACAGGAACACTCCTATCTAAGGAAAGGAAAAGGCATACATTTTCAGGACTTCTTTCCTGGAGTCTTGGAGCAGAATTATGCCAGCTAATTGTCCAGAGAGGAGGCACAAAGGTCTACCTAAGAACTCTTCACAGATCAATCAAGTCTTGGAAGACCTAATTTGTGAGGGGTCTGCTTTTGTTCAGCTCAGGTTGTCTGACACACAATTTTGCTCTGAAAGAATGTAGGATACCTGTAGAGTGAGACTGTACTTTAAAGCTATATTCTATTCTAACATGACTAGTCTGCATAGGGGGAAAGACCTGGTCTCCCCTCACTTGTGCACCTTATCACTGTGGTATTGTTTGTAACAACTCAAACTGCACATGGGAACCAAAGGTGATTCAGAGTTGAGTGTCTAGAGAAGGGGAAGCATTTCTTTTACATTCAAGTGCTTGTGTATGTCTTGCTGTTCCAGATACCTTGCATTTGTATCCCCCTTGACACTGTTCCCCAAGCAATATCTAGGGTGTCTATGATGACTGACTACTTGGCAGAGGAGTGGAGAAGTCAAGACCTGGATTTAGGAATATTTGATGTCTCCACCAAATGATTTCTCTTCTCACAAATTCCAAAACTGAAACTGCAAAAGATAACGGGTGTTGGTGCTGGGACCAAAGAAACTTCAGAAACCATTTTATCTTTCTTATGTGGAATCTTGCCAGAAGAATCATGAGAACCATAGATGCCACAAGACCAAGAATCATGAGATATTTCCTCACAGAGACTTTAGTCTGATTGGAAAACACCTGAAAAAGATCTAAATATAGTTCTATTTTTCACAGTGAAAGAAGAGCTCTTTGTACTGTGTCTATCAGACACTCCAGGAACACAATCCTGTGTGATGGAGTAAAAAAAAAAAGACTTTTGAATGTTCTCTTGGAATCCCATATTGCATAAGAGATCTCTCATCCAAGTGGGAAATTCCTGACACTTTGAAAAAATACTCTGCAAAGATAAGCAAGTCATCTAAATATGGAAGAATGTGGACACCCTGTATCCTGCAATGGACTACTAAGAGCTAGGCACGTTTTGAACACTCTTAGAGCAGTGGATAGCCCAAAGAGTAAGGCAGAGAACTGAGAATATGATCAAGACACACAAAATCTTAAGAACTTCTGACACCTGGATGAACAAGAATGTGATGATAATCATCTTTTAAATCTAAAGTTACCAAAAAACTCAAATGTGGAAGAAGGGCTAACAGGCTGCGAAGTAAAAGCATTTTCAACTTGGGCACTATCACATACTGGCATGAGAATGCAGTGGCGGCTGGTGACTTTAAATCACAGGGGGGCTGCAGGAGACGCTGAATGGGTGGGGTCAAAATGAAGGGGTGTGGTCAACCATAAAGGGGAGGAGCTATGCACAAAACCACAAAAAACTAACTGTAATTAAATATGCTGCCCTGGGTGGCAAACCATCATTATAAAAGTCCAATCAAGACAAAAATAAGTGTAGAAGAATAAAAATATTTCAATGCATTGGCTGCATGACAGCTTACTTAATATCTAGATGGAAACAAAAGGTTGTGAGGCATGAAAAAATAAATTACTTTTTAAATACATTACTGGAATGCCAGTCAAAATCAAGTATAAGAAAAACCAGAAGCACTCAACTCAAACCACTTCTCCTTGCACTGCAGTTCTAATTATAATATATTCAGCTTTATTAAAGTACCAAGCAACATGCTGAAAGTAGAAATCTATGTGATGCCCCACTTGTAAAAATGTTTCTTATCCAAAAAGACCTGCTGCCTGACAACTTGTTTCATGGGGAAAACATGATAAAAGTAAAAAATGAAAAGCAAACAAGAAACAAGCTCAAGATACATTGTTTAAAGGATTACTGTACAGGTTATGGACCACACATGATTGGCATTCTGTTTAGTTTACGGGTAAAGTCTGTAGAGATGACTGGAAGTCTCCAACAAGTGTAATGAGCTTTTTAAAATAATGGAATCCTGTCCTTTAATACCCAAGGCTTATACATTATCTAGTCAAGTATTCTCTGCATGGCAACAACAGAAAGGCTTTCAATGTTGGCAATTCTTTAACAGTATGCTTATTAAAGCATACTTGCATCTTA
Source organism: Protopterus annectens (assembly GCF_019279795.1). Taxonomy (NCBI): domain Eukaryota; kingdom Metazoa; phylum Chordata; order Ceratodontiformes; family Protopteridae; genus Protopterus; species Protopterus annectens. The sequence continues at coordinate 645,584,193 of NC_056726.1, read as the reverse complement.
CGATGTCAGACAAGCTTACCTTATGGTCATTAAAAGCATTGCTACTTAAACACAGAGCAACAGGCACTTTGAGTAATAAGCATAAATCAGTAATAAGCATAAATCAACAGTACAAAATATGACAGAAACCAGACCATTCTGCAAAATCAAGGACAGATGAAAAGCCACTGTAGTACTTATGCAGTGTGTCCTCCCCATCCAAGGTAGATACAACTACTCCTTGCCTTGCTTGGACACATCCAGAGTCACTACATGGGGAGTGGGGTGCAACAAGCATGTCACAATTTGAAATCTCTCTGGCTGACTGTGATGGCCCTGACACATTTGTCATACCTCTCAACCTCAAGAGCAAGAAATCTGGACAAAGCCATACACAGAAGTGGGACAAAGGCCCAACAATAAGGACAAATTTTAAATATTGCTCTAATAAACTTAGAAAGATAATAGAATAGGTCTTGCATTAGTATGAATTTTCTGAAGGGTATAAAATCTGAAACTCAAATGTCTGTCATTTTCTAACTTCAGTCTTTAGTGATTTGTCACTAATTTGCCAAAAACACAATTTTATGAAAATGGACCAAAAATGTGATGCAAAAATATAAAATAGACACACAATACAGCTGCTACCTGTCAAAGAAGGGACACTTTAATATTAGTACTGCTACCTTGAGCAGCTGACAAAATAAAAGAATCTACATGCATTTCAAGTAATCTATAACTTTGATTATTACAGTTATTTCTTAATTGTAAACCCTCCATGTTTTCTTCCAAAATTGCTATTTTGTGGAGGGATTATTAGGGGAAGAGCAACATTTTGAGCCAAAATTGGGGACAGTTGAGAGGTTGGCTATGCCTAATTCTATAAAGCAATTTATTTGCATGTACCTCTCAACCTGTTAATGCAGTAAATCTGAACAAGGCCAAATTTATTGGGGGCACATATAAACAGTACTAAAAATTGCTCTTGTATAAATTGAGACAGTTGATAGAACAGCTCTTACTTTAACATGCATTTTTATGAAGGTTATGAAGTCTGAAACTTATTATTTAGTGACTTCTGGCAAATCATTTAGGAATTAAAACTACAAATTTTATGAACAACAAACCAAAAATAAGAAGCAAAAATCTATTAATTCTTTGAAAATCTGGACAGTTGAGAGGTATAGTTCAGCTGGGCCTGTGAGTTTGCTGCCCCCCCCGACAAAATAATGGTTGAATGGAGCCTCTGCAGCCATTCCAATGAACCATTACTTGGCTATTTCACTCCATTTACCATAAACACTAATGTGCATACTGCTTTACTTCAATGATGAGTTGGACTTCATTTGAAAGTTTTATTTTGTATTTTACAGCACAAACATTAAGTCATCTGTTAAACAAAGCAATGCAGTCTCACAATGAAAACTTAGCATTAAAACTTCTCTGCCCTTGAAACTCACATTCATTGAAACAGCATTGAAACCCACACTCAAAGAAAATACATTTTGCCAGTGGCAGATAAAGATTAATTTTGGGCTGTTTTCGAATCATAGGCCACTTGCATATGAAACATACATGTGCTCTTTGATACACCTTCCTCATTGTACTAAAATTATATTCCTTGTACAATACAGTACACTTGTTAGAGGGTGTTTTAAATTTGTTTTGAACATTTTTCCAGTAAGCAATGAAACAAACCATATGCACCCATAATGGCAAAACTGCCCAGTTGAGAACATTTATCATAAAAAAGTCTACTCAGACTTCCACAGTCCACCATTATTAGTAAATATGCACAATTCCACAGTCCACCATTATTAGTAAATATGCACAATTCTACAGTCCACCATTATCAGTAAATATGCACAATTCTACAGTCCATTATCAGTAAATATGCACAATCTCTGAAGTAAGTCATCTAAATAATTCCACATTAAAGAAATCTGTAACTAATGAAGCGGTTGCTGCTAGCAATCACCTTTATATTTCATGGTTTCATCGAAAATAAAGTGTCTGTTGCCCCTCAGGAATAAATTGCCTATATATAACATTAAAAAAATGATAAGCTAGTAATAATATTGCAAGAGGAAATGGATGGCAAACTGATAACGAACTCATAGTTAGCATCTTCACCAAGGAGAACATTCTCAGTACGGCAGCATCCACTCCTTGTGGGAGTAGAACCCACAGGCTTCTGCATCAAAAGCAAGTACACAACCTGTTGTGCTATAGTATTAACTAGGCAAAGCACTAAACTTCTATTCCCCTGCAGCTATCAGCACCTTCTAAAATCTACTCAATACTCAACTGCATCTCAACTTCGCAGCTCAAGAAAACTGGAAAAAGCCAAAATGTATTGGGGGGGGGGGTCAAAAGCCCAAAAAAACAGGGACACATTAAACATTGCTTGTATAATCTTGGAAAGTTGCTAGAATAAAATGTTGTGTTGCCACCATATATTTTACTGCCAAGGTCCCTGAGCAAAAAACAGTCAGAGTAACATACTACTACGCCACATCAGCTGCTTTGTAAAAGAGAGGAAGACTGAAACTTAAATGGCTATCATTTAGTGAATTCAGTTCTCACCATAGCTGTCAACCTCTTAGCACAAAAACCTGGACGAAGCCAATAATGGGGGAATACAGTCCCAAAAATAGGGACAAATTTAAAATATTCATCTTATAAACTTAGAAAATTGCTAGAAAAAAAGGTTGTGCTACTATGTATTCTGAAGAACATGAAGTTTGAAATTCAAATGCTGGTCAATTTTACTGCGGAGAGAACAAAAACAATTTTCAGCAGAGACGCAGGGATTAATACTGCAGACACGTCTTTGTAAAATGGCAGGGCACCAGAGCAAATCCACACAAACACAGGGAGGAGATGCAGACTCCACACAGAAGCCACCCCAACCAAGAATCAAACCAGAAAACTTATAGCTGTGAGGCAACAATACTACCTCTGCACCATCAAATCTGCAAGGAATTAAACATTCAGAAACCTGAAGTCTGAAATTCAAATGACGGTCAATTTTACTGCGGAGAGAACAAAAACAATTTTCAGCAGAGACGCAGGGATTAATACTGCAGACACGTCTTTGTAAAATGGCAGGGCACCAGAGCAAATCCACACAAACACAGGGAGGAGATGCAGACTCCACACAGAAGCCACCCCAACCAAGAATCAAACCAGAAAACCTATAGCTGTGAGGCAACAATACTACCTCTGCACCATCAAATCTGCAAGGAATTAAACATTCAGAAACCTGAAGTCTGAAATTCAAATGCCGGTCAATTTTACTGCGGACAGAACAAAAACAATTTTCAGCAGAGATGCAGGGATTAATACTGCAGACATGTCTTTGTAAAATGGCAGGGCACCAGAGCAAATCCACACAAACACAGGTAGGAGATGCAGACTCCACACAGAAGCCATCCCAACCAAGAATCAAACCAGAAAACCTATAGCTGTGAGGCAACAATACTACCTCTGCACCATCAAATCTGCAAGGAATTAAACATTCAGAAACCTGAAGTCTGAAATTCAAATGCCGGTCAATTTTACTGCCGACAGAACAAAAACAATTTTCAGCAGAGACACAGGGATTAATACTGCAGACACGTCTTTGTAAAATGGCAGGGCACCAGTGCAAATCCACACAAACACAGGGAGGAGATGCAGACTCCACACAGAAGCCACCCCAACCAAGAATCAAACCAGAAAACCTATAGCTGTGAGGCAACAATACTACCTCTGCACCATCAAATCTGCAAGGAATTAAACATTCAGAAACCTGAAGTCTGAAATTCAAATGCCGGTCAATTTTACTGCGGACAGAACAAAAACAATTTTCAGCAGAGACGCAGGGATTAATACTGCAGACACGTCTTTGTAAAATGGCAGGGCACCAGAGCAAATCCACACAAACACAGGGAGGAGATGCAGACTCCACACAGAAGCCACCCCAACCAAGAATCAAACCAGAAAACCTATAGCTGTGAGGCAACAATACTACCACTGCACCATCAAATCTGCAAGGAATTAAACATTCAGAAACCTGAAGTCTGAAATTCAAATGCCTGTCAATTTTATTTAACATTTGTTAATCAGGACAGTCTGACTTGGAACAAACAATTTTCAGCAGAGGCCCAGGAAGAAATAATGCAGACATGTCTTTGTAACATGGGAGGACACAAAAGCAAACCCACACAAACACAGGGAGAAGATACGGACCCCACAAAGAAGGAACCCCAGCCAAGAATCAAACCTGAGAACCTGCAGCTGTGAGGCAACAATGCTACTACTACACCATCAAATATCAAGCATTGCAACATTTACAAACCACAGATATTATGAGGAACAGATCAGATCAAATATGAGGCAAAAATCTGCAATTTTTTTACAAATGGTGGTGGGTAGGGAACTCAAGTCTTTAACACCTGCATACAGGGTACAGGGTTCAAGCCTGAGGTATTCCCTACCACACCACCATGAGCACCTGGAGCATTTTCACACACACACACACACACACACACTCCCTTAAAAGCACCAGCTAACACACACACACACTCCCTCCCTTAAAAGCACCAGCTAACACACACACACACTCCCTCCCTTAAAAGCACCAGCTAACACACACACACACTCCCTCCCTTAAAAGCACCAGCTAACACACACACACTCCCTCCCTTAAAAGCACCAGCTAACACACACACACACTCCCTCCCTTAAAAGCACCAGCTAACACACACACACACTCCCTCCCTTAAAAGCACCAGCTAACACACACACACACTCCCTCCCTTAAAAGCACCAGCTAACACACACACACACACTCCCTCCCTTAAAAGCACCAGCTAACACACACACACACTCCCTCCCTTAAAAGCACCAGCTAACACACACACACACTCCCTCCCTTAAAAGCACCAGCTAACACACACACACACTCCCTCCCTTAAAAGCACCAGCTAACACACACACACACTCCCTCCCTTAAAAGCACCAGCTAACACACACACACTCCCTCCCTTAAAAGCACCAGCTAACACACACACACACTCCCTCCCTTAAAAGCACCAGCTAACACACACACACACTCCCTCCCTTAAAAGCACCAGCTAACACACACACACTCCCTCCCTTAAAAGCACCAGCTAACACACACACACACACACACTCCCTCCCTTAAAAGCACCAGCTAACACACACACACACTCCCTCCCTTAAAAGCACCAGCTAACACACACACACTCCCTCCCTTAAAAGCACCAGCTAACACACACACACACTCCCTCCCTTAAAAGCACCAGCTAACACACACACACACTCCCTCCCTTAAAAGCACCAGCTAACACACACACACACTCCCTCCCTTAAAAGCACCAGCTAACACACACACACTCCCTCCCTTAAAAGCACCAGCTAACACACACACACTCCCTCCCTTAAAGCACCAGCTAACACACACACTCCCTCCCTTGAAAGCACCAGCTAACACACACACTCCCTCCCTTGAAAGCACCAGCTAACACACACACTCCCTCCCTTGAAAGCACCAGCTAACACACACACTCCCTCCCTTGAAAGCACCAGCTAACACACACACTCCCTCCCTTAAAAGCACCAGCTAACACACACACTCCCTCCCTTAAAAGCACCAGCTAACACACACACTCCCTCCCTTAAAAGCACCAGCTAACACAAATCTATCTAGTTAAAAGCACCAACACATAAAGTAAATTGCACCATACACTTACCTGTCTGTTCTCCATACCATATCCTGCCCGCGCAATACTCACAAAGACCCGCGAAATCCCAAGTAAAAGCTCCCTCCCGATGTTCTGACTGCTGCTGTTGCAGTCCGGACGCGATAAATATTCCCAGCGTGTCTGTGCACTTTAAAAGTGCACAGACGTCTCCTTGAGTCCCTCTATGGGGACAGCCGGACTGCCTTGAGCATGCGCATAGTCCCGACTAGTCGGGACTACTGCGCATGCGCGAAGTCCGCGAAATTTTAAAAAATAATTTTTTTTGTTTTTTTTTTTCATTTTTAGTTTGAGGGGGCTGCAGTCCGGCAGCCCGATGCCACGAGCCGCCCCTGTGAGAATGCCTTGAAAGAGGGGGATACATGGGCACACATGCTGAAACGGTTTTCCAATCAGACTCCAAGGTCTACCTAAAAACTCTTCACAGTTCTGGTCCAGAAACTGTATCAAGGTGATTCTTTGGCATCAAAAACATTGAGTATTTTTTCCCAAATGAGAAAGAATTGTTTCTATTACCCTTGAGTCAACATGTACTGCATGATGGGTGGGAAGTGAGGCTTTTGGTCTGTTGGATGTGGACTAATTCGCTAAAGAGAAGGAATTTCTTCCCACCACCATCTGTAACATTGCTGAATCAGTCTTAGAACTGATATGTCTGAAACAATCTGCTGTCAAAGAGAGAAATGGAAATTCAGACTTTCTAGAAGGGATACAAAACTGCCAGGGTGGGAGGATGACAAGGCCCCTTATATAGTCATTTCCCATTATTAGACTGTTCTTTGCTCTGGGGTTTCCTGCTTTCTTTTTGGAATTTTTTTATCATTGTTTTTAAATATCTGCTTACCAGCATTTTGCTGAGATTGTTGACTGCTTTTTGTTGAAACTGGATGAGGGAGCAGAATATCATTTGGAAAAGTCAGTGAAGAAAAGCTGAAGAATTGGAGACATTCCCTGTTTCAGCTTGTACCTCTCATCACATTTTGATCATCTTTGCAGCAGTTTGTCCAAAAACTAAATTTCTATTCAAAGGAGAATTTAAAAACTCATTTAACATGTTCTGGGAGGTTCTGGGAACAGCAGGCAAACATCCTCAAAGCAGTACTAGATGCTACATTAGGTGTAGTATATATAGAGTCATAAATGCACTTTATATAATGAGTAGTGGGCCTGACAAATTGAAGATACTAAACCACACAAAGCAGATTTTTCCAAACAGGAGGGAATTGCAGATAAAACATTCCTCATAGTTTCACAATTAGTCAGAATAAATGTTTAACATGTGAGCCTGACTATTCAAAATTCTAAAAAAATTACAGTTGCAAAAGCATACACATTTTCCCAACTTATTGACTGTTTTACCACCCTTGCCTGAATGGGGAGGATTAGAATTAAGAAAATGTAAGTTAACAACTGGATTAACTAAAACTTTAACTGGTGGGGAAGTTCTGGGTTGAGCGTGTACAAATCTGAATGACTAAGGAACTCTGTACATTCTATCTACTTTCTTAGGTACATCAGGCTAGTTATCAGTAAAACCATATGTTGTGGCAAACACATCCTTCAATGGTGACAGCATTGAGAGATAGGAATTCCAGTTTTAACAGTTCATAATATTTTCTGAGGGGAGTGTTCTCCCACTGAAAACATTGGCACATTCTGGAAATAGTCTCACAGAAACAGAATCACTTACTGGGAGATTCAGTAGCATGCTCTCCTCTGAGTCTGAATTAATAATATGAGGAGAAAAACCTGTATATGTCCCATCGGGCAACCGCTTAAAATGTTGAGATCCGCTAAAGCAAGTCACAAAACACAGAGACTGAATGGCCAAAAAAACAGACTTACATATACCAAGTGCAAGATTGCCATTTCCTGGAATATACTTCCTTTTTTCTGAGGTATGGTAATCTTGCTGTTGGTCCACAACTCATGAACACGTTTATTGTATAACATCAACCATAAAATACAGATTAAGCACTTTTGTCTATACCAAAGACTTAATCAGAATCTGTCTTTATTTCATCCCACCTGCTTTTAAAAATACAAACCAAAGATCACGTCAAGCAACCAATCCGAGTGAATTTCACCACTTCCTACTTTATACAATTATAAAACACTCATGTGACAATTTGAAAAGTCAATCATATTTTACAAGCTTATAACTTTAAAATTCAGTTTATACTGATATATCCATTCAATCCAGGAGGTATCCCTGCATTCAATTTTAACTGCTACTTCAATTCCATTATTTCCAACTCGTTTTCCCAGTAATAATTCATTTGATCAATATTTTATCACCACAAAAAATACAAACTTTCTATAGTTCATACACACAATCATATGTTTAGATAAAGCATTCTTTTCATTTCTTTTTCTAATGTTCTAAAAATGTTCATATATCCTGTCTTTCGGACTGTTTTCCCAACATATAACGCATCACAGGACATACAAGTAGCAACATACACTACAGCTCGTGTGTTGCAATTTGCTCTAGGTTAGACTCCCCCATTTAGTACAGGTGGCGTAACTGTATTAATGTAATAACAACAGTTACATTCGTAGTGGTAATATTTGGTAATATTTCCTTTCATCTTGTCCTCATGTTTACCATGCTCTAACAAGTATTTCAAGTTGCATCCTCTGTTATAAACAAATTTCAGTGCTGACCCTAATAAAGTTTTCAAATTGTTAAAATGTGTCAATATTTTCCAGTTGTCTGAAACAATGGACCTAATCCATCCACAGTTCTGACTGTAGGTTATAACCATCACAAAATTGTATTTATTATCAATGATTTTTTTCATAACTGTTACTGTTGTACAGATTTGTAAGTATCGGAGAAAACCTACCATCTTGACATTCACACTCTTCTAAATGGATCTTATTCAACATTTCATCAGGGTAGCCCCTCTCATTAAAAAGTTGTAGCACAAACATTAAATGTTCTTCAAATACATCCTTACTACATATTATTCTCAAAAGGTGTACAAATTGTCCTTTAACTAATGACTTCTTATGTGTAAATGGGTGGCAACTACTGAATGCAGATAAGAATTTTAAAAGGTCTTTTTTTGTTAAGTGTTAGACGAATATTGGCTGTTATCCAAGTCCTTACTAACAGCAACATCCAGAAAGTTGCAACTATCACCTGCCACTGAATGTGTAACATCCAGAAAGTTGCAACTATCACTTGTCACTGAATGTGTAAAATTTAAAAAAGTAGTAGTCTCATTCAAATATTTTTAAAACGCATCTACTGCATCACGCTGTGTCCATAAGATAAGTATGTCATCAAAGAACCTAAAATACCTTGTATAATATCTACACGTCACAGATTTAAATAAAAATTCATATTCCCAGTATAATAATACTATGTTGGCAAACAATGGGGTACAGGTGGCACCCACAACCACACCTGAAATTTGATGGTAAATTTCACCCTCAAACTGAACAAATTTTTTTTGCAAACAAATCTCATTAGTTCAATCAAAACTGCCAATTCCTGGTTGTAATACTCTTGTCAACTAACCAAACTTCCTTAAACCATTCAAGACCCAATACTTGCAGAATCTGATGACATCTTGGGTATAGACAAACAGATTCTAATGAAGCCTTGGTTATAGAATAAGGCACTTAATCTGTATTTTATGGTTGATTTTATTCAATAAATGGCAAATCTGTGAGTTGCAAGGTGTCATGCTTTCTAATTAGTTGATTTATTTTTACACTGTGTAATTTCTTGTTGGTGTAGTGTTTTCAAACATTTGTGTTGGTATACAAAAGTTTGGGGGTGTGGAGGGCTTGCCTCCCACATTGGGGTGGGGCTTCCCTCCTGCAAAAAGAAGTTTAAATGAGAAGAGTGATGTGAGATTCACTCTTCTCATGGGTTTTTAATCTTTTTTTTTTTTTTTGGTCAGTCAGCACTCAATTTTATGAGTGTTGACATTTTAACAGGGAGCCATCCCATCACACTCTTTTTCATATTCAATTTCTTGAATATCTTCAGGAAAGGAGGAATCCCTTTTTCTTTTACCAGATACCGACACCACCTGACAAAAAGGGTCAATAGCCTACACAAGACCCTGAGCCAGACAAACTACTCCTGTCCAATGAATCTGGTGCAGGATAAGATACATGTTTAGTTTTCTGTTTCCTTTTGATAGCAAAGTTGGGGCAAACAGGGTTATTAGTGGCAGCAACAGCTTCCCCATGGAAAGGCACAAATTCTGGTTAAGCAGGGTCATCTTCCCTGCCCATTCTCCCAAAACCAATACCACTGTCTCTCGCTTGCCTACTGAGGGGACTGCAACAGTTGTAGAGGATGTGGTTAATCCCTGTTCCATATTGGATGTATGGACAACACCAAAGGGATTCTGGGAAAAATATGAGTGGTCTGAGGAGACAATTTTGGTCACAGCAGAATCACCTGTGGCTGAGTCAAATTGCTAGCCTGCTGTAGTGACAAAGGCTGTTTAGTTACCTTTTTCTTTTTGTGGCTGGAAGGAGGACCAACTGTGGGACTGGTATAGAATGTGGAAACCTAACATCAAATGAGGTTTGCAGGAATGAGGACACTGAAAGAAGCATTAGTCTTTAGAGGAACTGAAGCACAGCTGACAACATTTCTGGTCAAGAGGCCAGCTCTAAGGCATATAGGGATAAAGCCCTGACTGCTCTGCAGACAAGCCAGGTTCGAATAGTGGCTTGGGCCTCTACAGCAGCTGGCAGGGGAGAGATGAGAGTGTGCATTCATTGCCAGCTCACATATCTGGTAGGAAGGGAGGCAGACAATGGGTTGTCACTTGGATGACACCTTGTGGGAGTACCCTGTATTACATCTGTGTAGCACACCCTAGAGCACACACATTACCATTCTACAAAAGCACATACTGCAGGGAGTCTGCATATGGAGGCACACTCCTTGTAGCAGCAGCATGCAGTGGAGATCAGACAGCTACAAAGAAGAGGAGGAGGTGTTCCACCATGATGTGGGAGGCTGCCCCATAGGACAATCAAAATGGGGCACTGTTACCACCTGATTCTTCATGCTGGAAAAATAAAAGGGCTGACTACACTTCCCAGGCAGGAATAAATGGGCCAGAAGACTCTTGCCTCACCTGCGTATACTGGGCTCTTGTAGAATGAATGGAGCAGGCAGGGGAGCCATCTGACTAAGTCCAACGGGAGAGGCAAAAAAAAAAATTCTGGCCTGGAATGAAGACATATAAAGTGGATAAAACCAAAATGTAATGATTTACTGTTAAAAATAATTATCCCTAAAAAAAAAAAAAACTGTCGGTTCCAGGACAGGAAATATTCTCTATTTCAACAAGATATGGAAAAGAAGTCTACCACTTAAACATGAATGTCTGTTCACAATTCCAGAGAAATTACAGACTGAAACTTATCTCACTTTTTGTGGCTTAAGTTAAGAGTTGCAGCTACCTGAGCTAAAACAATTTAGAACTGCTTAAAAGTTCCTCAAGCATCTTTGTGACCATTACTCTGTGAATTGTTAAATGAACAAATCCTCTTAGAGAACTAGGAACCACAGGCCAACGGATACTAGTGGCCCAAAGAATTAAATTCTGGTGATTATACAGATAGACATACAAATATTTCAAGCACAGGCACTAATGCTCTTCTACCATGCCAGTGTACCAAAACCCTTGTTCCCATAATAAGTGTCCACGCAGTTCTTAAAACATCTAAACTAGTACTTGCTTTAATGTAATTTAGTAGTCTGTTCCATGCATCAAATTCTCTCTAAGAGAACCAATTAGTATGCTTCCCATTTCTATAGAATCTTCTACATAGGTCATCTGATTCTCTACTACTTTTTGATAACCCCAAACATTCCCAGTGGTAGTTGTCTCTAAATGCCCTATATACCCGAATTAGATCTCCTCTTAGATATCTACAAGAGACACTGTACAAGTTCAGATATTTTAGTCTTTCACAATAACTTAAATTTTCACATCCATGGATGTCCCTGGTATATTTCTGTTGTACTCTTTCCAGTTTACTCATGCTTGTCTTCTTATAAGATTTCCATATTGTTATTCCATACTCAGGCTTGGGTCTAATGTAACCAACAATGACTTCATCATTTCTGATTTCCTAGACTTTATAAATCTTTTTATACAACCTATATTTTTATAACTATCATTAACCATTTGGTTGATATGATGAGAAAAACTCCAAGCTGGATCTACCGATATACCGAGGTCCTTAAATGAATCTACAATTTCAATCACTGTGTGCTGTATTAAATAGTCACCTTTCAATTTATGTCTCCCAAATCTCATATGCCTAGTTTTTGATGTATTTATCAACTTATTATTCTCCTGTGCCCAAATGGTCAATTTAGTCAAGTTCTTTTGCAGACATGCCTTATCTGTAACACATGTAATCCATTTGCCCTATTTCAGTCATCTGCACATAGACTACAGAACACCTCAGATGAAAAAGTTAGGTCTGAAAGATGCAATATAAACAAGTAAGGGCCTAGGACAGAACCCTGTGGGACAACCTGACTATAACCAAGAAATTTACCTGGCCAATTGCTGTACGATACTTGCCATGTCCTATGTGCAAGCTAAGAGTACATTAATACTTAGTTGTTCTAACTTAGTGATCAGTGTTTTGTGTATGACACTGCCAAATGCTGAAGTTAGATCTACATAAATTACATCACAGCACAATTTTTTTACTCATACCTGTTATTATATTGTTATAGAACATCATGTTACAAGTGGTTGTTGTGTCTTTCGGCTTTTCCCGGTTAGGGGTCGCCACAGTGGAACTCCGGTCCGCTAATGATTGGCAGCAGATTTTTATGTGCCGAGTTGCCGGCCCTGACGCACAACCTTTAACGAAGGTACGCCCATTCACGCATGTCTCCACACAGAAGATGCTCTAGCTGTGAACTGAACAGGACACCGTCTTACTGTGAGGTGACAACGCTACCGCAGCAATGTTACAAGTGGTAATAGATCTATTTTCAACATATGCATGTTGATATATGGTTACAAGTCCCAAACTATCCAATTCTAACAATAACTTACCCAATATTACCTTCTCCATTATTTTTCCACAACATGAAAGTAAACTTAAGGGTCTATATGAATCTGGATTTGTCCTACTCCCTTTCCCTTAAAGATAGGTTTAATAAGTGCATGTCTCCAATGTTGATGAATCTCCCCATATTTATATGACATAGTAATTAATAGATACAATGGTACTGTCATTTCTTGCTGAAGTGCTCTCATGTCATTATTACTAATTCTGTCTCCTCCCTGTATTTTGTTTGGATCCAGTGTGTGCTCCTGCATTCCACAAGACCACAACTCATTGAATAAGAAATTTTCCACATTAAATTAAAAAAACTCACATGAGCCATATGAGCAAATGTTCTTCTGTGTCCTGTGTGGACATTATTAACCGTAACTTTTGTCTCTCTTTAATTCAAACTAAGCTAAACATGTTATCTGAAGAATTTCTTCAGGCTTTATCAGACAAAGGTAATGTCATGTAAACAATCTATCATACACTTCAAAACAGTATAATGAAATATCTGCATGCTGTATTAATTTGAGGATATATGAAGACCTCTGTATATAAGGAAAAAGAAATGAATGGGTATGAGCACTACAGATGCTGCAGAATGCTTAGATGTTGGGTTTTACAAGCCTATGTGTGAGGTAATATCTGCACCTCTCATTCCCCTGTATACCTCACTGCAACTATGACAGCTATATTCGTTTACTTTTGAAATAATAAAAATAAAAACAATGTGCCTCTCTAGTTTTTAATAAATAACATGACCACTTGGTAAAGTGCTCTTAATTTGTTATTCCTACATAACTGTATTTCATATTAGATTAAATATGTTACTATTCTGTAGATTTTGTTTTTATCTAGAAATAATTTTATTTTATATTTTATTTTTTTTCTTAGCTTAGTGGAGCTTTTTTTTCTCTCGGCCTCTGCTGAAAATGGACATGTATCCAGCCAGACTAGCCCGGTCAACAAATGTAAAATAAAAATAAATAAAAATAAAATTCTTTGTTTACTTTACTTAGCAAGTGCAAATGCCAGAGACGACATTACAATATGGCTTTTGACTCATTGAGATTTAGCCTATTAATAAGCTTGCTAAACAAGTAATTAACATTAATAAGGATGCACTTAGCAGGCAGATAAGACTAAGGTAATGAAATCGAGGACTATAGGTCGAAGCTTGTTAGAAGCTGGATTAATCTTCCACATCAAACCACTGGAAACCGTAAAAGTGTAAATAAAATTTATCTTTTTTATCAGCTGAGTTTAGATAAAAAGCTATTCTAACACTGAGCACTTACTCCGGGGATACTGAAACAGTAAATAGTTTGCGCTACTTAATAGTAAAAAATGGGGATTCCAAACACAATAGCCACCAACAACAGACGTAAAAAAGCTGGAAGGAAGCACACTAGGTCTCAAATACCTCCAAGGTTTAATGTCACAGAATAAAAGCAAGCAGCACTCCAAAATGCTGATAACACTCCAAATACGTTTTTGTTCACAGTAACTTCATCAGAATAATAGATTACATAGTTGAGGCCCATTAAATAGTCCCCCTATTCATAACATAGCCAATAAAATTACAGAATAAAATTTTAAAAAAGACATACAAAAGTATCAGAATATTGCCACCTAGTGTCCAAATATTGTAATTACACACCATGAAAGACAATGGCAGAAACTGAAAACTGTTCAATCACTCATATAAAAAATAAAATAAAATAAAAAGTCTTAACAATGTGTTTATAAAGAAGACTTGTAAAAAATATATATTTATGCATTTATAAAAAGTATATATATATTTATATAGTACATTATAGCATAGCAGACCTGAGTTTCACTAGAGGTGCTACTGAGATATTCTCATTTAACCCCGGGGGTCCTGCCTGCATTTAGGTTAATCTGCCACAATAATTCCCTATACTCTAGGATAGTCTCCCAGGCACCACCCCTCACATCAGATATAGCAACCTCCAAGACAAAAAATTCATACATTGCCCTTGGGCAATCCAAAGAACGTTTATATAAAGCATTGTTAGCATTACCTTTCTTAACGTTATACATATGCTCATATATGCGTCTTTTCAAATTTCGTTCAGTATTGCCCACATAAAAGGCATAGCAGGTCTTACAAACAAATAAATATACTAAACCACTAGAATAGCAGTTACTAAAACATTTACCATGCACCCATTTATTCCTACATTTTAAAAATACCCAATCTGTATTGGAAATAAAAGTGTACTGTGTACATAGGTTCATAGGTAGGTACTAGGCTATCTGCCCGAAGGCATTTGTAAGACTAGCCGGAATGTGTTGGCTTTTGCCACCCCCTTAGATTAGTTCCCTGTGCCTCTGTCCAACAGAGCCATTGAAGTGATCCCCGGGGTAAACTTTCTGTTTCCCATCCACTCGTCAAGGTTTCTCTTGAAGAGTGTTAGCGAAGAGCTCTGCCTAATGTAGATTGGAATCTTGTTCCAGAGCAGGGAAAGTCTCTGGGACAGGAATCTATCCCTCCAGCACGTCCTATTTATTGTGTTGAGGTTTAGATCCCTGGAGCTTGTGGCTCAAGGGGATATGGTTTTCTTTAGGTGGAGCATGTCCATCAATTCTGGGATGGACATGGCCTTGTATGTCAGGCAGAGATCACCTCTGAGTAGGTGGTATGCAACCGAGTACAGCTGGAGTTTCTTCAGTCGAGCTGCATAGGGCATCTACTTGAGGCCAGTGATCCTCTTGGTGAGGAACTTCTGTGGTGTTTCCAGTTGTTGCAGGTGTCTTGTAAGGTACATCCCAAATGGGGCATTGTACTCTATGATGGGTCTGATGAGTGATGCGTAGAGGGGCCCAATGACCTCTTTCGATCTGGATGCAAACCCTTTTGTGATTAGGTGGGCCACATAGTAGGATTTTCTAACCACTTTGGCAATGTGATTATCAAAGGCGAGGTTACTATCTACTTGGGTCCCCAGATCCCTTATTACGTCTTCCGTATTTAGGGGGCTACCACCTATGTGGTAGTTTGTGGGTACTTTGTTTTTTCCAAAGGGGATGACTATGCACTTTTTGGCATTTAGCTTGAGACCATGGTTTTGACACCATGTATCTGTCTCAGTGAGACCCTTTTATAGGATGTCTGTGTCAGCTGGAGACTCAATTATAGCCCCTAGTTTGCAGTCATCTGCGAACTTGGTCAGCCATAGTCCTCCTGTGCTTGCCTGTACCTCTGAGAAGTATATGACGAAAAGGAGGGGTCCTAGGACTGAGCCCTGGGGAATGCCACTTGTAACCGGTTTACAGTCAGACCTAGTTCCTGCAACTCTTACCATGTGGGTTCTGTCCGTGAGCCAGCTGGAAACCCATCTCATGACGTAGGGATTTATGTTCAGGCTGGTGAGCTTGTCTATAATACCTGAATGGGGAATGGTGTTGAAGGCATTTGCGAGGTTTAGGTAGGCTGTGTGGACCACCTTTCCCTCGTCTACAGCCTTGGTAACTGTCTCAAAGAAGTCCACCAGGTTTAGGAGGCATGATCTGCCCTTAACAAAGCCGAACTGGGTAGGGTCCAGTATTTGGAGGTTTCCAATGTCTCTGTTAATGAGATCCATGATGATGTGCTCCATAGCTTTGCAGACCAAGCTAGTCAGGCTTATAGGGTGATAGTTCCCGGGGTCCGTTGTAGCTCCAACTTTGTGAAGCGGAATAACCGTTGCTGTGCGTGACTCTGTGGGCACGTAGCCTGTGGAGAGGCTGAGTTTAAACAGTGTGTTTAGGTGTGGGGTTAGTTCATCTTTGAGCTTGTGTAGGACGCAGCCTTGGACACCGTCCGGTCCCATTGATGCTGTGTTTTTGGAACTGCAGAGGGCTGTTTTAACCTGAGTGTCTGTGATTTCAGGGGGCACTACATTCTTCTGGTATAGTTATGGGCCCTTTTGGGGGTGAGAGGGAGGTGAAGTTTGCACTGAACCTGTCTGCCAGGATGTTGGCTATATCGGTCGGTTCAGTGTATTTTGTGCCGTTCAGCACTAACTCTGAGCAGATCTGAGAATTGCCACTTAGATTCTTGACATAGCTAAAGAATGCCTTGTGGTTATCTTTGGGAGTATATGGCAATTTTTCTTTCGAAGCTAGCCTTGGATGATTTTATGAGGGAACTGATTTTATGAGGGAACGTAGTTTCTTGCTGATACTGATCAGGGATGTCTTCCCTTCTTGGGATTTTACTCTTTTCTGTACTAGTTTCCTCCTCCTATTGTATAGCTTGTTTATGGCAGGGGTCCACCAGACTGGTTTCCTTTTCTTGGAGGAGTGAGTCTTGGTTTTGTTTGGGATAGCACGATCCATGCATTCTTGTAGGTGCCCGTAGAGTGCATTAGTAAAGGATTTTGCAGCTTGGACAGCGTTATCCTTTAGCATGGGGGCTTTGAAACTTCCCACCTTGGTAAGTAACGTGAAGTTTGCTTTTGAAACGTTTTTCACAGTGGTTTCTTTGACCGGGGGTGGTGGCTTAATGTGGATATCCAGACTGATTAGTTTATGGTCAGATCTAACCAGCAAGGGGTTGACCTCTGGTGTGGAACACCGGTCGTCCATGTTGGTGATGACCAGGTCCAATATGTTGTCACCTCTGGTGGGGGTGTTGACCAGTTGACCCAGGGTGTTTGAGTTTATAAATTCTAGGAAATGTTGGGCAAGGGAGTTCGTACTTGAGTAGTTCTCCCAGTTAATGTTTGGGTAATTGAAATCACCCAAAATCAGGGTGTTTGGTAGGACCTTTATGTTTCCCAGTGTTTCCAGGAATGCAGAGTGGGGGTCCTGGGACATGGTGGGTGATCTGTGGCAAGCTATAATTTGAACAGCAGTTTTGCCCATTGTTAGCTGCATGTGGATGATCTCTGAAGCATCGTGCTGTGCCACTAACCTGGAGGTGTGGGTATCCTTGATGAATATGGATACTCCCCCGCCTTTTGTATTTCGGTCCAGGTTTTGTGGTCAAAATGTATGGTATGAGTTGTAGCCTGGTAGTGCTGGGGTGCTCTCTGGAGCCTTAAACCAGGTTTCTGTTACTGCACATATATCAATTTTCTCCATAGTGAGGAGTGCCTTGAGTGTGTGCATTTTGAGGTTTAGACTTCTGGCATTGAGCAGCATTACCCTCAGTTTTTTGTTACTTGTGCTATTTACAGTGGTGGGTTTGTCTTTTGAGCCTTGCCTAAAAAAGGCACTATGGGGGTGGCAAGAGTCTTGGCCAGTATTCGAAAGCCTAAGGGTGACAGGTGCAAGCCGTCTCTAACAAAGCAGCGTGGCTTGTCGAGCATGTCATCCCAGGCTGACAGACACTGGATCCCCTTTGAATACTCCAGATTTGAAGGTACCTTTTCTCTTAGTAGTATTATCAGACTTCAGTTTACTCCCACTCTCAAACAGGTCCTTCAAATTTTTACTCCTCTTATAACTAAAACTTCAGGGGTCCCTTATTGATGCCCTTAAGGTCCATCAATGAAGTGAACATGTGTCATTCCTTTGTTATTACATCCACTACCATTTTGGAGTCTAAACTGAAATCTAGGGTAAGGGCTTTTGAGTAAACCAAGGGGTCAATCTCCCTTAAACAGTGTTGGTTTATATCCAGTCCTTTAGCCAGTTAGGTAGTACCTAACATACCGTAAATTACTTACATAGGTACGAATGTCAACCAATAATTCCCTCGGGTACCGCTTTGAATAAATAAACTTTCAATAAAATCACATTCCAACAAAAAATCAGCATCCAGGGAAGTCATCCTGGATGCATGAATTAACTGACTCTTATAAATGCTCTTTTTTGTATATAAGGATGGGCACTCTGACAGTATGAATTTGAAAAAGTGTCTTTACGAAATATTTTTGACTTAATACCCTCAACAGTATTAAATAGACTCACGTCCAACAAATCAAGCCTATCTGTATTTATCAAACTAGTAAACTCCAAAAAAGAGGTAGTAGTATCCAAATAATTCAAAAATTCATGTAACTTTTCCACTGTGTCACTCCAAAAAATAACTATATCATCTAAAAATCTCTGGTAATGGAACCAACAGTTACTATATACAGAATTTAAAACATATTTTTTCTCCCACCATGCTAGAAATATATTTGCGTAAGTGGGGGCACAGTTTGCCCCGATCGCTACACCCTTAATTTGATGAAAAAATTCTCCTCCATAGAAAATAAAACTGTTTTTTAATACCATCTCCATCAATTGTAAAATATGGACAGGCCTTGTCTACTAAAGCTTCTTTCACCAGGTTAACCCAAAATCCTGGGGTATAACAGTAAACAAGTCTTTTATATTAACTGTGACAAAGATAATATTATCAAAGCACTGGTCCAGTTTAATTCCCTTTAAAAAGTCCCAGGAGTCATTTAGAATAGTCCTTTCTGTACCCCAAATGGACTTTAATTTTAGATCCAGATATTTTGCTATAGGTGCCGTCTTTGACCCTTCAGTCGATACTATTGGACTTAAGGGGGAGTCCCTAGGGTCCTTATGCACCTTGGGTATACCAAAAATAGTAGCAATTATAGGTTGAGCTACATGTAAATACTTATGAGTGTCCAGATCAATCAGTCCTTCCAACAGTAAATCATTAATGGCTAAATCAATTTTTTTGTATGGAACAAAAATTTCATTTCTGGACACTCTCCTATAGGTGCTAGAATCACCCAAGATGTGTAACACCTTACCTGCATATATGACATTTTCCATCAACACGGACCCCCCCCCCCCCCAGTCCGGTTTCATAACTTGCACATTTTGATTCTGTTTAAGTTCCTTTAAAACCATCCCACTCCCCAGCTATGAGATTATGTTTAAACCTATGGGGAAAAGAATTAATCTGCCTTAGTTCTTTTTCTACTACCATTTCAAAATTCTTGATTTGGGGATGTAAAGGTGGGTTAAATTCACTTTTTCTCCTTAACATTTCTGGATTTATCCCTTTGCTTGTTCCCTCAAACATAACTTCAAAGTTTAGCTTTCTCATAAAAGTCTTCACATCCAAAATAACTTTAGTCAGGTCACATTTATTGTTAGGAATAAATTTAAAACCCCGAGGCAATAAATTAAAATGATCAACCTTCAGGTCTATACAGCTATAATTAAAAATGTTATAATTGCTAAAAGAATACTTATTCTCACACCTGACTATTTTTTCAATAGATGAAACTAAAATCTCTCCCCCCCCCCCGGTTCCTCTGTTTCCCCTCCATGTGGAATTCTGAAAATATTGGGGGCCTTTCTGGTTGATAAGTCTTTCGGAGCGACGGAGGGGGGGGATTCTAAAGGGTCATAGTTAATCCCTTCATCTCTTTGTTCTCCATAATTTATCGTAGGTGGATTGGACACTCTAAATTGGCCCTAGGTGTGAGTGTGTGCCTTCTGTGGAATGTTGGGCGCCGGGCTGGCAACTCGACACTGTAAAACTCCACTGCCAATCATAAGTGGACAGGTGATCCACAGTGGCGACCCCTAACCGGGAAAAAGCTGAAAGAAGAAGAAGATCTACTTCAGGTACATACTCATCGCTTCTTCTGTCAACCCACATTCCCCTGGGCCCAGTATAGCTCAGTTTTCCTTATATTCTAATATGTCCCTATTTAATTTCTTTATCTTGCATTTAATATTAATATTACATTTTTCATCTATGTTGTCCAATGTATCGAAATATTTTTGTTTATCAGATTCAACAGAAAACAATAAGTCATTTGTGACAACAGAATTTAAACGTTCAATATTTGAATGCAGTTGTGTCATAGTCAATTCATTTTGCTTAATAATAATTCTAACAATATCTAAACTGCAATTATTAAAAACTTCCAATAATTCTTTATATAAATCACTTCCAAAATTAATGTTGTTGGGGTATTTTTCGTTGCAGTCTCTCAACTACCGCCTCAGCATTATTTCCACCATTACAGTTAGCTTCCTGGTTTCCCGGGATGCTGAGTGACATCAAACCTGCCAATTACTGGCCAATTGGAGTAAGCAATTCAACTAGTTGAGTTAACTGGCCAATCAGCTTCCGAGTTTCGTCGATTTCATCCCACCTCCCTTTCTGAGAACGTGGAGAACCCTCTGTGCTTTCCATGTTCCCCAAATGACTCATAACAGCAAACAAAGTAGTAAAAATGGGGATTCCAACCACAATAGCCACCAAAAACAGAAGTAAAAAGACTGGAAAGGAAGCACACTAGATCACAAATTCCTCCAAGGTTTAATGTCACAGAATAAAAGCAAGCAACACTCCAAAACGCTGATAACACTCCAAATACATTTTTGTTCACAAGAACTTCATCAGAATAATAGATTACATAGCTGAGGCCCATTAAATAATTCCCCTAATCATAAAATAGCCAATAAAATTACAGAATAAAATTTTAAAAAAGGCATGCAAAAGTATTAGAATATTGCCACCTAGTGTCCAAACATTGTAATTACACACCATAAAAGACATTCTTTATACAATAGTAGAAACTGAAAATTGTTCATACAATCACTCATATAAAATATAATAAAATAAAATGTCTAACAATGTTTATAAAAAAGACTTGTAAAAAATATATTTATGCATTTATAATATATATATATATATATATATATATATATATATATATATATATATATACATAGTACATTATAGCTTAGCAGACCTGAGTTTCAGTAGAGGTGCTATTGAGATATTCTTATTTAACCCGGGGGTCCTGCCTGCATCTAGGGTAATCTGCCACAATAACTCCCTATACTCTAGGATAGTCTCCCAGGCACCACCCCTCACATCAGGTATAGCAACCTCCAAGACAAAAAAAATCATACATTTGCACTACTTCCAAATGCACATCTAGTGTAGAGAATGCATCCTCATTGCTTAAGTGAATTAATATAAGATAACACCACTTTCTGGAAATAGACTTATAATATATGGTTACTGGAGTTTGTTAACACTGAGAAGACTGCTGAGATCAAAGTGAAGCTAGTATTTTTACTTCCTCTTCTTCACTCTTACTGGTACTCTACTCATCTGTCACAAATCACTCCAGACACTCTTCTCCACCCACTCCACCCTGCCTGTACTCTCTTCTTCACCTCTCTTCCACACTCACTATTACTCTAAACTGTTGATCCCAAGTATTTAAACTCATCCACCTTCGCCAACTCTACTCCCTGCATCCTCACCATACCTCTATCCTCCCTCTCATCCACACACATATATTCTGTCTTAGTCCTGCTGACCTTCATTCCTCTCATCTCTAGGTTCATAGGTTAGTACTAGGCTAACTGCCTTTATTGGCCATTTTTAAGCCTAGCCAATTAAACCATGTCAGAATCAAACCCTGCACCTTGTGTTTCTAAGGTAAGCACCTTAACCATTATGCCAACCTCCCACCCGACTCCCACACTCTAGAGCATATCTCCATCTCTCCAGGGTCTCGTCAACTTGTTCCCTACTCTCACTACATATCACAATGTCATGTGCAAACATCATTGTCCACTGGGAATCCTGTCTGATCTCGTCTGTCAACCTGTCCATCACTACTGCAAATAAGAAAGGGCTCAGAGCTGATCCTTGACGTAATTCCACCTCCACCTTAAATGCATCTGTCACTCCCACTGCATAGCTCACCACTGTCACACTACCCTTGTAAGTACCCTGTACCACTCTTACATACTTCTTTGCCACTCCCAACTTCCTCATACAATACCACAACTCCTCTCTAGGCACCCTGTCATATGCTTTCACCAAGTCCACAAAGACACAATTCCTTCTGACCTTCTCTGTACTTCATCATCAACACTCTCAGAGCAAACATCGCATCTGTAATGCTCTTTCCTGGCATGAAACCATACTGCTGATCACTAATTATTGCCTCCCTTCTTAACCTAGCTTCTACTACTCTTTCCCATAATGTCATGCTGTGACTGATCAATTTTATCCCTCTGTAGTGGCTACAACTCTGCACATCACCCTTATTCTTAAAAATCAGTACCAAAACACTTTTTCCTCCACTCCTCAGGGATCCTCTCACTTTCTAAGACTTCATTAAACAATCTGGTTAAAAATTCCATTGCCATTTCTCCTAAATACCTCCAAGCTTTCACGGGTATGTCATCTAGACCAACAGCCTTTCCATTCTTCATCCTCTTCATTGCTATCCTTAATTCCTCCTTGCTAATCCGTTGCACTTCCTGATTCACTAAACCCACATCATCCAACCTTCTCTCTCTCTCTCTCTCATTCTCTTAATGCATCAGCCTCTCAAAGTACTCTTTCCATCTGTTCAACACACACTCCTCACTTGTGAGTACGTTTCTCTCATTATCCTTCATCACCCTTACCTGCTGCACATCTTTCCTAGCTCGGTCCCTCTGTCCAATCGGTACAGGTCCTTTTCTCCCTCATTAGTGTCCATCCTTTCATATAACTCTCCATATGTCTTATCCTTAGCCTTTGCCAGCTTTCTCTTTGCCATGCACCTCATCTCCTTATTCTCTTGTCTACTTTCTTCATCTCTCTGACAATCCCACTTTTTCTTCGCTAACCTCTTTCTCTGTATACTCTCCTGTACTTCCTCATTCCACCACCAGGTCTCCTTGTCCTCCTTCCTCTGTCCAGATGTCACACCAAGCACCTTTCTAGCAGTCTCTCTTACTAGCTCTGCTGTAGTTACCCAGCTGTTCAGTAACTCTTCACTACCACCCAGTGCCCGTCTTAACTCTTCTCTCAACTCCACCTCACAATCACCCTTTCTCAATTTCCACCATTTGATCCTTGGTGCTGCCCTCACACTCCTCCTCCTCTTCTTGATCACCATCATTCTAAAGACCACCATCCTATGCTGTCTAACTACATTTTTCCCCTCACTACTTTACAGTCTCTAATCTCCTTTAAACTGGCCCTTCTGCGTAGGATATAATCCACCTGTGTGCATCTCCTTCCACTCTTATATGCCACCCTGTGCTCCTCCCTCTTGTTAAAATATGTAATCACCACAGCCATGTCCATCCTTTTTGCAAAATCCACTACCATCCGACCTTCTGCATTCCTTTCCTTAACACCATACCTACCCATCACTTCCTCATACCCTCTGTTCCCTTTACCAACATGCCCACTGAAATCTGCTCCAATCACCACTCTCTCACCCTTGGGTACAGTCATCACCACTTCATCCAACTCACTCCAAAATTTTTCTTTCTCATCCATCGCACACCCAACTTGCGGAGCATATGCACTAGCAACATTCATCATTACACCATCAATTTCCAGCTTCATAAACATCACTCTATCTGACACTCTTTTCACCTCCAAAACACTCTTGGCATACTGTTCCTTAAGTATAACCCCTACTCCATTTCTCCTCCCATGAATCAGCAGTTAAATAATTTCTGAAATATCTTCTTTCCACTACAGAACGCAATCAAGTGGTCTGGTCCCTACATCCTCTATCAACTCCCAACATGCTACACCCCATGGGAAAGTTTTCTCTCCCATCACATCAATCTCCCTCAGTGAAAACTGCTTTCACAAACCTGTGAGAAGACAGTGAAAACAGCATTCTGCCCAAGTTGTTTTCAGTCAGCTCTGTTAACTTCCTACATACAAACAAGCCCAAATTCTGCTGTATGAAATTTTATACCAAGAATCAACCAAAATAATGTAAGAACCCCATTTTTACTAAGCATCTGTGAAAGGTTCAGGTTTACTTAACTTGCATCATGGGTAGTATTTGTAATGAACTTTAAGAGCTTCTGCAAGAATGTTGCTGTGATGGTATCATTCTGAATTACTTTAATCACTCAGTTATAAACTATTCTGGGTACATTTATGTGTTGTAAGCCTGATGAAATAGGTAAATAAAAGTTTAAAATATATTTAGTGAGGACTTAAGTTACTGCTTTAATGTATTTTCCAATTACCTAGGTTTGAAGTCTGTTGCTTTTATGTTTTTTTGCTCGCTTCATAATGTGTTTTATTCATATATGACTATATTTCACACAAGACCATACATTTTAATATCACGATTCTCTGCTTAAGTAACTGTGCAAATACCAAATACTAGGGATGCCTTTCCAAAATAACCTTTACCTTACAGGAATGTAACCTGTAAATACAGTTAAATACGTTATTAACCTTAATAAAGAAGTCATTAACAATGACAGATCATGGATAATGGAATATAAGAAGCATACATTTTCCCATGTACATGCCTTTAATGGCTTCCAGTCAGTACTTCAAAAATACTGAAGGTTAAACATAACAAAATAAAATATAAAGCAAGGACAAAGCCGAATAATCAATATGTTATAGAAAAAATGAATGTATTTATTAATCCAGGAATCAACTAAGAAAGCTGATGTGCATATGTGTGTGTGTGAGAGCATGCACGCGTGCATGTGCGTGTGTGAGCTTCTAGATGTTTACTTAAACAATGGACTCAGGAAAAAGGATATGATAAAATGTTTATCTGTCACACTGTGTACATATAGTTTATTACCATTCTCTCCATGTCATTAAATGTTTGCTGTCATCCTACAAGTATAAGAAGTTAACTACCATTCTTGGTGCGTCATCATTTCCACTAAAAAAAAAAAATCAGCCATACTTATTTTACTCTATAAAATACAAGCGTTTAAAAGAGTTAAGTAGTTTCAGCACACTGGCTTCCTCAGAAATTGCTAAAATCCAAATCTAAGAAGACATTTACAGAACTTTAATAGATCACGTTGTCACATGATCGATCTGCTGACACTTTAAAAAAGACTACATAGAAATGATCCTTATTATTCTTTAAAATGTTTTAAAAAAATTCACACTTTTTTGCCCACATATGTTACAACTTGAATTACAACTTTGTTGATTGTAGCTCAAATACATTTGAAATAGAACTGCATTTATTAATCCATGAATGTTGTGGGGCATTTAAACATAATCACCATATTAATTCTCTGTACTCAAAGTTTCCCATCCACCTCTTAAAAGCATAAATAACTTTTTCCTAACACAAAAAAACAAAGTTAACAACCTTTACAGATTACAGCATGATTACTCAAGATTTTAATTCACATCTTTTTTTATATCTTATACATGATCAGAAATTCTACAGCATAATTGTTATAGTTCTTCCTGCGTAAAATACCCTACAAGACAGGCAGCTACCTATGTACACTAATCTCCTAGTAATGCAAGCCTATCTATCATCACACCCCATTTTTCTCTTGTAACCTGCAACAATTACATTTTGACTCTCACATATAAACTTAAAGAACTCCCACATTTTGCCACAGCTTCAACTTTGGAACTAGATGAATTGACAGAACTTTTCTCTGAAACTTGCTTCACATTTCTATTTCTTTTAAATACAAATTCAGGTGTTTTCCCCAGTCTTTCCTGGAAGTCCTATTCAAATGCTCCTACGCCATTATTTTTAAAAATAGTTGTAATACTATTACTACTTGCAGGAAAACTGCACCAGTTCTATCCCAACCAACTTTATTACATGCCTGTGTATTTGTAAAACTACATAATGTTGGATGCAACTTAGTTTGTCTGCCATTTTTTTACTTCATCTGCTATATGTGTTAAAGTCCCTGGATAGTCCACATTGTATTAATTAACTTAGTCAGGCCCCACAAAACATGTAATCATTTCCAATTAATCCTGACAAACAAACCATTTCAAGCTAACATTTTATCTAGATGGGTGACAACTACCAAAATGCAAATAAGCATTTTAAGTAATTGGAACCCTAGGTAATTTGCCACATGGTTCATAGGTTCACAGGTGTTTACTATGCTAATGACCACAAGGGCTTTTTTAAGCCTGGCCATGCATCCCAAATCTCTGACAAGTTTTGATACCCTTGATAAGTGTAAGCATGGGCATGGGAGATGAACCATTTACAGGTTGCCTGTGTCCACAATACATAGGTGCCAAACCAGGGATGAATTTCCAGTTTCCCATACAATTGTCCAAGTTGCACTTGAATTGGGTTAAGGAGGAACTCTGCTTCACATGGATGGGGAGCCTGTTCCACAGACATGGCAGTCTCTGGGATACATACCTATCTCTCCAGCAGGTCCTATTTATATCACAGGCAAGGTTTACGTGTTTAGAATGGGTAATTATGATGCTGTTTATTTTGTGGCTATGCAGGAGGTCCATCAGAGTGGGGTCTGACAATGCCCTGTATGCCAGGCATCAATCTTCCCTCAAAAGCCTGTAGGAGACAGAATACAAGGATACGGCCTTGAAGCGGTATGGATAAGACATTTTACTTACGACCTGTATTCTTTTAGTGAGGAACCTCTGTGAATGTTCCACTTGTTGGATATGCTTAGTTAGGTACATACCAAAGGGGGCACTGTACTCAATGATAGGTTTGACGAATGCCGAATACAGTGGAACAATGACTTACTTGAACCATACCTTTGTTTATAAGTTGTGCGATATGGAATGATTTCCTCACCACTGTGGGCACATTATGGTCAAAGGCTAGATTACTACCCATGTGTGTCCCTAAGTCTCTGACTACTGGGTCAACTTTAAGGGGTGTGTTGCCAATATGATAGTTACCAGGGATGGATGGATGGCTTCCCAAAGGATAGTATTATGCATTTCTTGGTATTTAGTTTTAGTCCATGGCTCTGACAGCAGTTGTTTGTCTGTGTCAGCCCCTTCTGGAGAACATTTGTATCAATGGGAGATTCAATGCCAGCTCCTAATTTGCAATCATCTGCAAATTTAGTCAGCCAGAGACCGGTGACATTGGCCTTGACTTCTAAGAAGTAAATGCCAAAAAGGACCAGTCCAAGGACTGATCACTGAGGGACTCCACTTATGACTGGCCTCTTTGTAGAGGTGGACTCTCAAATTCTAACTTCCTGTGTCCTGTCTGTAAGCCATTTGGCTATCCACTGGGTGACATACGGGTTTGTACCTAACCTCTTGAGTTTGTCAATAATGCCCGAGTGGTGTATTGTGTCAAATGCCCTGGCCAGGTCAAGGTAGGCAGTGTGAAAGATTTTGCCCTCATCCACTGCTTTGGTGACCTTCTCAAAGAAGTTCACCAAGTTAAGTAGGCATGATCTGCCCTTGACGAAACCAAAATGGGTTGTATCCAGTGATTGGAGGTTTACCATATATTTACTGATCATCTCCATGATAATTCTTTCCCTGGCTTTACATATAAGACTAGTGAGACTTATGGGTCTATAGTTACCAGGGTCTGTAGATAGCCCACCTTTGTGCAGAAGGATGATGCTGCCTTTCTCCATTGATGAGGCACAAAGTCTGTTTGGAGGCTACAGTTAAATAGTAAGTCCAGTGGCCCTGATAGGTCATGTTTCATGCTATTTAGAAGGCATCCTGGGATATTGTCTGGGCCCACTGATGCAGTGTTCTTGGTCTTAGAGAGAGCATTAAGGACCTGTTCTCTAGTGATAGTATGGGGAGTTATATTTGATGAGGGAGAGAGAGAGGGGGGTAAAGTTGAAGCTGAATTTATTAGCCAGGAGGTTTGCTATATCTTCTGGCTCAGTATGGGTGGCTCCATTTACAATGAGCTCTTCACACAATTGTGTACTGATTGTCTTTATGGTTGTGGACATAGCTAAAGAATGCTTTGTGGTTGTCGGCCTGAGAGGACAAACTTACCTCAAATTTGGCTTTGGTAGACTTTATTTGTCTTGTGAGTTGTTTGTTTAGTTTGATGAGAGTGCTTTTCTCCTGCTGGGTGCTGCACCTCCTAATTTTAGCCTTGATTTTCTTCCTTCTGTTACACAGCCTATTGATTTTGTGATTCCACCAGGGTGGCTTGTTTTTTTGAGTTAGTTCTGCACTTCTTCCTGCTCCCCCCTGACCACAAAATGAAGGGGAAAAAGTCTTCAGCTCTAATCAAGGATTTACTTTGTACCTGCATAACATATAGGTGTAGGTGGCCTTTTAAATCATTTACTCAATTGTGATGTTATTTGTAGCTGCTTACATGATTACCCACACTCACGCTTAATGGCAATGACTTACAGAGAATGACTCAGCTTTGGCCGGCTAAGATCTAGCTGTATTCAAATGGACGTACAAGAGAATTTAAATACCTTTTATCTGCACTTTTTTCAAATAATACAGTATTTAAATTGATTTAATTGTGTTGCATGAATATTAACTGAATTGGAAGTTTTGACTCTGTTCTTCAGTTAGTGCTTGCTTGAATTTTATTGTCTGTTAGTAATTGCAGGTGTGGGGGTAGCCACATTCTTTGATTTCCTGTCAATGCCTATTTAAGTGGTACAGTTTGAAATATTTTCTGCTTAAAAACCTCAGCTTTGGCCAGCTAAGATCTAGCTGTATTCAACTGGACCTATAAGAGAATTTAAGTACTTTTTATCTGCACTTTTTTCAAGTAATACAGTATTTAAATTGATTTAATTGTGTTGCATGAATATTAACTGAATTGGAAGTTTTGACTCTGTTCTTCAGTTAGTGCTTGCTTGAATTTTATTGTCTGTTAGTAATTGCAGGTGTGGGGTAGCCAAATTCTTTGATTTCCTGTCAATGCCTATTTAAGCGGTACAGTTTGAAATATTTTCTGCTTAAAAACCTCAGCTTTGGCCGGCTAAGATCTAGCTGTATTCAACTGGACATATAAGAGAATTTAAGTACCTTTTATCTGCACTTTTTTCAAATAATACAGTATTTAAATTGATTTAATTGTGTTGCAGGAATATTAACTGAATTGGAAGTTTTGACTCTGTTCTTCAGTTAGTGCTTGCTTGAATTTTATTGTCTGTTAGTAATTGCAGGTGTGGGGGAAGCCACGTTTTTTGATTTCCTGTCAATGCCTATTTAAGTGGTACAGTTTGAAATATTTTCTGCTTAAAAACCTCAGCTTTGACCAGCTAAGATCTAGCTGTATTCAACTGGACGTATAAGAGAATTTAAGTACCTTTTATCTGCACTTTTTTCAAATAATACAGTATTTAAATTGATTTATTTGTGTTGCATGAATATTAACTGAATTGGAAGTTTTGACTCTGTTCTTCAGTTAGTTTTCCCACCTACCCTCCCTGTTTCTGCTTTGGTGTTAATCTTAGTGGCTTTGAAACTGCCCGCCCCTCTTGTAAATTTGTGTTTGGATACTCCTTCTGGGCCCATCTCATTTGCTCACTCAACTGAGTGCAGTGAGATCATATTCTGATTTCAGGCACTCCTACTGTGTACAAAGAGAGCATCTGGGAAAGAGAACAAAAAAAATTTTTAAGCTTGTTTCCTGCCTTTCCTGTTAAGTGGTCTAGACTGTTTGTAGGCTTCTGAGCCCCCAAGCTTTTTTGTGTTGGAGGGAAGTCTTCTAGCTTAGTTTCGTTTCTTATAACTAGCCAGTTTTCTAGTTTCAGCACTCAAATCTGTTTCTTTGAACTTAGCACTTGTTCAGAACACATTGTAAGCACTACATAAGCTGCAAATTACTACAGCACTCAACTTTCCTCACTTGTCTAGAGGAAAACAGTTTTTAGTACTTAATAAATAAGCACCTATCCAGGCATGTCTAAGGGTCAGCTCCCAGTGATTTTTCCTGTCTACCTGATGAATCTGGGCATCTTGGGGCAATGCAGCAATTGCCTCATGTACACAGACAACCCTCTCCTCTTACCACCCAACACTACAACCTGTGAGAGATGCACTTATATAGCCAAACTGGAAGCAAAGTTCTCTTCACCCAAGACTGGACTAGACAGTCAAGAGGAGAAGGTAAACACTTGCACCACACCACACTCATCACATAGTCCCTCAACACCTACACCACCAAAACACACACATAGAAACACAAAACACACACCTACATTCGCGGAGGCTCTCAATAAAAACCTGCACAAGCATCAGGGACATCTAAAGCATAAACGCAAACTCCACCCCCCAACACAACCCAAATGACACATAGACCACAAACTCAGTGTGCCGCTCAACCACAGCCCATAAGGCATAACAACGTACCCAACACTCTAGTCATAGGTGACTGTATAGTCAGGCACACTGATGTTCCACTCACTAGACTAAACAAGGAGAAAGTTACTGTCAGCTGCCTGTCAGGTGCCAGGATCCGCCACATAACGCATGCACTCAGGTCACTCCACAATAAGTACAAATATGACACTATCATTGTCCATGTTGGTGTGAATGACCTGAGACGTACCCCCCTGGACTACATGAAAAGAGACATGGAGGAGCTCTCCGATCTTGTATTCCAGGCAGGTATGACCCTAACCCTGAGTAGCTTCCTGCCATCACCCAGAATGATACCACAGTACAAGGACAAAATGATTGACTTCAACAATTGGCTAAACTTCTGGTGTCATTCTAAGGGGATCCAGTATTTGTCTGCCTGGGACGACATTATCGACAGACCACGATGCTTTGCCAGAGATGGCCTGCACCTGTCGCCCTTAGGATTCCGGATACTGGCTAAGGCTCTTGCCACCCCTATAGTGCCTTTTTTAGGCAAAGTTCGAATGATAAAAAGTCATCACTGTAACAGGTACAAGCAAGCAAAATCTGAGGGTAATGCTACTCAATGCTATAAGTCTAAACCTCAAAATGCACTCACTCGAGGCCCTCCTTAAAATGGAGAACATTGACATCTGTGCAGTGACAGAGACCTGGTTCAAAGCTCCAGAGAGCACCCCTGCATTACCAGGCTACAATTCAAACCACACCTTTTGGCCACCTAACCCAGAACGAAGCACTAAAGGCAGAGACGTGTCCATATTCATTAAGGATATCCACACCTCCAGGCTAGTTGCACAGCATAATGCATCCGAGATTATCCAAGTGCAACTAACTCTGGGCAAGACCACAATCCAAATTGTAGCTTGCTACAGACCCCCCACCAAGCCCCAGGATTCCCACTCCTCATTTCTTGATACACTGGAAAGTATTAGGGTACAACCCAACACCCTAATAATGGGCGATTTCAACTACCACACCATTAACTGGGAAAACTACTCATGTACCAACTCTTTTGCTCAACGTTTTC
Organism: Protopterus annectens; assembly: GCF_019279795.1. Taxonomy (NCBI): domain Eukaryota; kingdom Metazoa; phylum Chordata; order Ceratodontiformes; family Protopteridae; genus Protopterus; species Protopterus annectens. The sequence goes on along the minus strand of NC_056726.1, from coordinate 645,552,320 downwards.
TAGAATTCATAAATTCCAACGCCTTGGATCAACTTATTCACATCCCCACCAGGGGCAGCAATATCCTAGACCTGGTCATTACCAACGTGGGGAACCGGTGTTCCACACCAGAGGTCAATTCCTTGTTGGTCAGATCCAACCACAAGCTAATCAGCCTAGACATCCACATCCCACCCCCAATTAGGGAAACCATCGTAAAAAACTTCTCCAAAGCCAACTTCACACTTCTTAAGACAGAAGTGGCAAACTTCACGACACCCCATGCAGATGGACAATAGAGGTATGATTGCTGAATCCTACACAAATGCACTTTATAAGCACTTACACGAGCGCATGGATCATGCTATCCCTAATAGAACCAATATGTTATCCTCCAAAAAAAGGAAGCCGATCTGGTGGTCCTCTGCCATAAACAAACTCTACAACAGAAGAAAGAAACTGTTGCAAAAAAAGAGTAAAATCCCATGACTGGAGGAACTCCCTGGTCAACCTCAGTAAGAAGCTGAGATCCCTCATAAAATCCTCCAAAGCTAGTTACGAAAACAAAATTGCCACTGACTCTAAAGACAACCACAAAGCATTCTATAGCTATGTCAAGAATCTCAATGGGAACACTCAGATCTGCTCTGAGTTACAGCACAATGGCACTAAATATACAGAACCAACTGATATTGCCAACATCCTAGCAGATAGGTTCAGTGCTAACTTTAGCCCCCTCTCACCCCCTAGAGGGCCCATCTCTATACTGGAAGAATGCAAAGTTCCTATAATCACGGCTGCACAGGTAAAAAACACACTCTCCAAAGCCAAGAACACAGCATCCATGGGACCTGACAATATCCCAGGCTGCGTTCTACACGAACTACAGAATGAACTGGCACCCTACCTAAGTACCATGTTCAATCATAGCCTCACCTCAGGCTTTGTACCCACTGAATGGCACACCACGATGGTTATCCCACTCCAGAAAGGTGGAGCCACGACGGACCCTGGGAACTACCGCCCCATTAGCCTGACGAGCCTGGTCTGCAAGGCCATGGAACGTATCATCATGGAACTCATAAACAAAGACACTGGTAATCTCCAAATTCTGGACCCTACCCAGTTTGGATTTGTAAAAGGCAGATCATGTCTCCTAAACCTGATTGACTTCTTTGAAGCAGTCACTAAAGCCATAGATGAGGGTAAAATGGTTCACACAGCTTATCTTGATCTCGCCAAGGCTTTTGACACCATCCCCCACTCTGGAATTATAGATAAGCTCACTAAACTAGGTATAAATCATCCCTATGTCACAAGATGGGTTGCCAACTGGCTCACAGACAGAACCCACACTGTGAAAGTAGCGGATTCCAAATCCGACTTCAGACCAGTGACAAGTGGAGTACCAGAGGGTTCAGTCCTGGGTCCTCTCCTGTTTGGTAACTACTTCTCTGAAGTGCAGGCTAACACAGAAGGTCTTTGGCTAACAAAGTTTGCAGATGACTGCAAACTAGGAGCCATAATCGAAACTCCTAACGATGTGAACAAACTACAAAAGGGCCTCGCTGAGACAGATACCTGGTGTCAAAGCCATGGCCTGAAGCTTAATGCCAAAAAGTGTATTGTCATCCCCTTTGGAAAAGCTCTGTACCCATGAACTACCACATAGCTGGTAGTCTACTTAATGCCGAAAATGTGATAAGAGACCTTGGGACACAGGTGGACAGTAGTCTCTCCTTTGATAATCACATCGCCACAGTGGTCAGGAAATCCTTCTACATGGCTCATCTCATCACAAAAGGATTCTCATCCAGAAAAAAAGAGGTCATTGTTCCCCTCTACTCATCACTCATTAGACCCATTATAGCGTACAATGTCCCTTTTGGTATGTACCTCACAAGACATCTACAACAACTGAAAAGACCACAGAAATACCTCACAAAGAAGATTACTGGGTTCAAACAGATGCCCTACGCAGACCGTCTCAAAACACTACAGCTTTACTCCAATCGCATATCGCCTACTCAGGGGTGATCTCTGCCTAACATACAAAGCTATGTCAAACCGAGAGCCGTTGGACATGCTCCACTTAAAGAAATCCCAATCCATCCGAGCTACATGCTCTAGGGACCTAAACCTTGTCACCACAATAAACAGAACATGCTGGAGGGATAGATTCCTGTCCCAGAGACTTCCCATACTCTGGAACAGACTACCTATGTCAAACAGAGCTCCTCATTAGCACTCTTCAAGAAAAATCTTGATGATTGGATGGGAAATGGGAAATTCACCCCAGAGATCACTTCTGTGGCTCTGCTCGACAGGGGCACAGGAAAATAATTTTCTTGGGTGACGAAGGCCAGGGTACATTTTTTTGGCTAGGCTTATATAGGCCCTAGGGCCAATAGCCTAGTACCTACCTATGAACCTATGAACCTATAAGGAGCACAGAGTAGCAAACATATGGCAAGATATAGCAGAACAGTTGCAAACATATTAACGTTACACAAACCGGGGACTTCCAAGATGGCTGCACAATGATCAACAGTGTAAGTTCTGCTTTCCCAGAATGAAAACAGAAAATGAGAAATATATAAGGAAGTACCATTGTCAGCTTGGGTACAGTTCAGTTACTGGCTATAAGTACACTGCCTAGATTCCAGCAAATAGTATATTTAGAAAACCTGAAAGAAAATCAACCAGAAACAGTGAAAACACTGGCTGAGAAGAATCCAGCATCTAATCAGCTAAAAGTAGTTCAAGCTTCAGCTTTGCTATAAGGGATAGGTTCCACCAAACGTACTCAGAGATTACTAAAAAAATGACACACAGAATGAATATATCAACTAAAATAAGAAAAGGCTGGAAAAATAGAAATTTTACCTAGTTATTCAGATGAATTGATAAAACTGCAAAAATCAGAGGAAGAAATGAAGAAAAAGGATGGTTGAGTATGATGCTTCTCCAGAAGAGCTGATTCAAAAAATGGTAGAGTTAGAAAATAGAGTGGGCAGAGAAAAAAATGAGATTTTCTGCTGTAACAGAGAAACTGGAAGGAAACGAATGTATTCATTTTATGAAAGCACAAATAGGCAAACTGGACTGGTATTCCACTATAGGATTTGTTAATTGAAAGGCCACAATGAGTGTATACTCCAATCGTGGTGATGAGAAAGCATCAGTGACTTATTTGTAAAGATGCCATCACACCAGCTGAAAGAGTTGATCCCGATAAAACCGTAGCAGTAGGGAAAAGTATTAAAAACTGAAGACAGCAGAGTGTTTGTGGAAAATTATTATTCAATATATACCAGACAGACAAGAAGCAAATTTATTCCAACAATCTGGGAATACTGAGAGGCAGGTGTGAGATTCAAGCTGCTATACATGGTTGTCTTCAGATTATATTTTCTAAGACATTTTTGGAAGCAGAACAAGGTAAGGAGGAAATACAAATGTTTATCCAACAAAAAAATGAGCTAGCAAACAGAAGGGGACGCTGCTTCTCATTCTTCTGAAAATAAAGCTCATAGACAGACTGTCAATGAAACCTTTTACAGTTTTCCAAAGAAAACCGCTTGAAATGCAGAAAAAAGCAGAGGGGTAGACTGGAAGACCCAAGAGTACCTTGGATGTGATCCACAGTCTGATGTTGGGAGATGAAGATGGACAGGGAGAAGATCAGCAACACTGAAATTAATGAATAAATGGCAGAATATAAAGCATCAATCTCATTTCTGAAATATGCCTTTGCAAGAAAATGTGTCCGAGAAGGACTGGACTCTTGTTGACTTTGTTAAACTTGTGGATGGACTGTGAAGAAGACACCACACTTTATGGAATTAATGTACTAATGTTTAGAAGAACAATAAATGAAAAAAAGTAATTATTAGTATTTGTATAAAACATTTCATGATATAAACTGTAAGTTATACAGTAAAGCAGTTTTGTGTAGTGTGTAATCAGGAGTATTTTAAACATGAGAGAAATCTTTTCAGTGACTGTTATATGTGTTAAAGGTATTAAAGTAAACAAGTACTTTTTTTAGTTGTAAGAAATATACCCCAGGATTCATGAAGCTTGCGCTAAGTGCAGGTTTAGCGTAGGCGGTATAACGCCAAATATGGCCGTTGAGCGATTCAGGTACAAGCCAATCCCACGTGCATTACCGGCGTACGCCAGAACTGCGCAGCCCTCTGCTTAGGTATGCTAATCACCCAATGCGCAGTGCCGCACCATGCAAATGAAGGTATATAGTGATTCATGAAGTGGTGCAGGCGTAGCATAAGCCCACAGAAATATAAACCAAAAAACATGGTTTACATTTTCCCAAACAGAACATTGGAGCTATGGAAGCGGCCCAGACTCATGTATTACAAAGTTAACATATGCCAATGGCTAAATACACAGCCAATGGCATAAGAAAAGATGCACAACACCTAAAAAACAACATTTAATGTCATGTCCACAGTAATGCAAAGTACAACCGCAGGGCATGTGTGCGCAAACAGGAACACAAAAAAAATATATACAAATGTCATAAAATCGCAATGTAATACAAATCAGGATTTCACCATAATACGCAATGGTATGCATGGTACACCTCAACCAAGCTGCAAGGGTTGCTAAGGGTCTGTGACAGTGTTCGGCACGGTAACTATGAATTAGTAGTCAATGCCATGCAAATGAGTCAGGTAATACTGAATCGCAAACGTCCCGCCGGATTAAGGATGTACCATATGGCACAGCGCTATAACACTGAGGAGTGGCTCAGAGGTATACATGACATCAGCAGAGGGGTGTGCCACCGTAGCTGTAAGCACATTGGAGCAATGCAATTCTGGCCTGGCTGTTGCTAAGCAAAGCTGCAGGACAGGGGTGGGGAGGTAGGTATAGAATCGTTTAGCTGAGAGCACATATGGTGCCAGAAAGCGCATGTGTATGGGGATGAAAACATGCCCGAAACCCGGTAAGTGGATGCACGTGCTGCGAACAATAGCACAAACAGGAAGGTCAGGGGAAGAAAAGAAGGAAATGCCACAGTAGGGTAATTGGAGTACAACTGAGCAATTAACACCTATTAACTCACAGCGAGCAATCGACGGCAGCTGACAAGTCTGCTCGCAGAAACCTGCAAAACAGGATAGGGGAGGCATTGGATTTCAAAGAAAGGAGGGGAGGCATTGGATTGCAAAGAAAGGAGAACTGTCATAGCAGAGCAAAGCAAACCTACAGTAGATCAGCAATAGAACACATTATGCAAGATAATCCAGGTTTAGGAAAGTACAAATGAAAGCAGGCTGCTGGATGCATGCCAGAAAAAGGTAGGTGAAACGTGAAGAAATGTAAAGGGAAGGGCAAGAGGTAATCCACAGCAGCCAAATGTAATTCAACACCAAAGGCACCACAATAGTAGTTCCTGTAGTAAAACACATAAGATACCCTGTAGCTACGATCATACATACACACCCTATGACATCATCGGTGTTCACAGCACAATAGTATAAAGTGTGAAAGCACCCTACACACAACTGTGTATTCCCAAACACTGTACCATAGGTGTAAACACACGGGGAACTTTTAAAATGTACATGTTGGGAGCTGCCATAGCTGTGATTCATCACCATGTGTTAGAGACTGACGGTGTTGTGGAGGATGATGCCGACAACCACCGCAGGCCCCGGAGGAGGAGAAGAGTGTTCAGACCAAGGGTAACCTACCAGGGGCTACATGATCTGGAGATAGTAAAGAGTTACAGGATGGACAGGGACATCTTACAGCAAATAGTTGAGCTGTGCCGGCCATGCCTGAGAACCAGAAACAACAGAGGGGAACCCATCCCAGTGGACACAAAGGTATGTGTAAGCTTGCGAATACTAGCCACAGGTACCTTTCAAAGGCCAACTGGAGATATAATGGGGATCTCACAGGCATCAGCATCCAGGGTACTACACCAGTTCCTGGATGCCATGTTACCACATGCCAATGAGCACATATACTTCCCCCGAACTCAGGAAGAGTTGGCCAGCAATATGCGTCACTTCCACTATGTGGCACACTACCTGGAGGTACTAGGTGCGATAGACTGCACGCACATACATACATATCAAGTCACCACCCGGTGAGCATGGTAGGCACTACATAAACCGCAAGGGATTCCACTCCATTAACTGCCAGGTCGTGTGCAATGCCCAGGGCATTATCATGGATGTGTGTGCTGGCAGCCCTGGAAGCTACCATGACTCCCATATCTGGCATGCCTCACAGCTGTATCAGGTATTTGTCAGGGGGGACATCCCACATGGCCACCTTGTGGGGGATGCTGGCTATGCACTGGAGCCATGGATGATGACTCCCATCAGAAATGCATACACACCCATGCAAGAACGCCATAATGAGGCACACGCACAAACCAGAATCATCATAGAGCGTGTGTTCGGGATGCTGAAATCACGGTTCCGTTGCTTGGACACATCTGGTGGAGCCTTGCAGTACTCTCCAGGCACGTGTGCCCACATCTTCATAGTATGTGCCATGCTACATAATATGATTCTGCGGAAACAGCTGCAACAGGGAATGATGAAGGCCCTCATGGCCCACCACAATTGCCAAGGCCATCACAGGCACAGAGGGATTCAGACCACAAACACCCTGTGCCAGCCCCAGTAGGCAGACGGAGGCGTGCCCAATATGCATACGCCTTGGCAAAGAGGGAACGTATAGCACATACTCTGACAGGGTAGACCCCTACAGACTGACACACCTCTCCACCTGCACACACAGTAAAATGGATGGCACACACACACGACCACCTGTAAATTGTAATGTATAGGTGGCCCACTGGGTGAATCCTACATAGGCAGCCCTCAAACATTGTACACACAACAGCTATTGGAACAAGGAATGTCAACACCTGAACAGTACATGCGCCTATCAGCATATGTTGGTGCTGTGTGTATAGGTTCCTGGGTACATCGGTAGGTACATGCCCGATTGTCAAAGGCAATACACCAAATGAGGCAAACAGTGTCCGCTGTCACCACAACATCGAGTAACCAACTGTCGCTCAGTGGAGCAGAGGCAATCGCGGGATCACATGTGTGTAAGCACTGTTCTGCACACACTCTGCACGGATTCCCTGCTGCGTTAATGAGGGGCTCCACATAATGTAATCATGGATGTTGTGTCAAGGCATTTGGGACC